>NW_026645792.1:0-221987 GCF_949987535.1 Balaenoptera acutorostrata | reverse complement strand
GGTACCATTGCAGTACTACTTGAAAGGGTCTGCGTTGGCTCACCCAACCTCACCGAACCTCTCAGCCCCAAGAGTGTCACCCTTATGTCCTCAATCAGCTGTGGGTCTAGATATGGTCAATCCAGGTTGCATCACAGCCCCTGAACGAATTTTGTAAGAATTTCTCTCTCTTTCACTGTCTTTGTTTCACGGGTTTGAAAAGTAATTTATTTTTATAATGGGGTTTAGCTGCTTTTCACGGCTGTGTTTATGCCGCTTTACACCCCCTTGACTCACTTACAGAGAGATATCAATACATAGGTTTGAAGATTCTTACTAGTCAGATATATTCTTGTGCGGTGAATAGGGGGTGTTGAGTCCAGTTCACTGAAAAAGGAATAGGTCTTGTCTCTTACATATTGGGTTTATGGAACGGTATTTGAGCTAATTTGAAAACCCTTGTTTTATGCATCACCCCACCTCACCTTTCCCGTTCAGCAGCCATAGTGTGTTTTCTAAACGTGTGACTCTGTTCTGTTTTGTAATTCAGTTCAAGTGTAGCGGTTTTTACATTCCCTCTAGAAGTGATATCTTATGATAAGTGTCTTTTTCTGTGTGACTTATTTCACTTAGAATCGTCGTACCTAAATCCACTCATCGTGCTGCTACTAGCCTTATGACGTTGATTTCATGGCTGAGTGATATTCCATTGTACAGGAGGACCACAACTTCTTTATCCATTTTTCTCTTTCCTAGGATATTTAAGGTGTAATGAAGTGGGGGTTCTTGTCAACAGAGCAGCCCTAAACTTTGGGGTGCCTGTGTCTTGCTGATTTTTAGTTTTCCCAATTTATACGCCCATGAGTGGAAGTGCCCTATGCTCTCCAAGCTGTGTTTTTTAGATGTTTCAGGACACACCGTACACTTCTCCAGAGTGGCTGTTGGCAATTTACATCCCACCCATCAGCGTAGCAAGGCTCCCATTTCTCCATGGCCGGTCCTGCATTTCTGGTTTGGACACTTTTTTCTGCATGGCCCTTTTGCCCGCTGGGAAGCGAGACTTCTTTGGAGCGCTGATTGGCCTTTCCAGGTTGCTTGGTTGGCCAAAAAGGGCGTATGCGTTTTTTCCTGAATATATTCAGGAAAAAACGCATACGCCCTTTTTGGCCAAGGGCATCATTGTCCACGTTTTGCCGCTTTTCATGTGCTTTCAAGGCGATTCGAATCTACCTCCTGAAATCTGTTTTCCTGCAATTCTGCCTTGCTTTCAAAGCCTCTTCGTTGCCTTCCCTTAATATATTTGTGGACGAGAGGTATCATTTAAAACTCTGCAGGTTTGTGAATTGCAGTGCCCCTGAGCTCCATTTTTCAACTCGCTTTTTTGGAGCTGGCCGCAAAAGCGCAGGATTGCTTCAGGCCCTCTTCTGGTTCTGGGGGGCAGGCTGAGCTTGTGCTTAATTCTTCTTCCTGATGGGAAAATAGAGTGACCTGTGCCTGTCCCAACACCTAGAGCTAGTCTCTCATTCTGTTCCCCCTCTTCCCGTTCATCCTCAGGACAAATTGCAACCTGTACGGAACAGGAGGTTAAAGGTGCTGATTCTCCAAGGAGGGAGATGGCTAGTAAATCGGCTGGAATGGCGAACCCGAGCAAAGGAGATGAGAAATGAGGTGCGTTTTAGAAACCTTTCCCGATCACACGGTGTACCATCTTCTGGGTTTCTCATGCCTGTTTTCGACGTAGGAAGATGCCCTTGAACCTGGAGATTTGGGACCCATGGGATGGGTACCATGCAGTATTACTTGAAAGGGTCTGCGTTGGCTCACCCAACCTCACCGAACCTCTCAGCCCCAAGAGTGTCCACCCTTATGTCTCAATCAGCTGTGGGTCTAGATATGGTCAATCCAAGTTGCATCACAGCACCTGAACGAATTTTGGAAGAATTTCTCTCTTCTTTCACTGTCTTTGTTTCACGGGTTTTGAAAAGTAATTTATTTTTATAATGGGGTTTAGCTGCTTTTCACGGCTGTGTTTATGCCGCTTTACACCCCCCTTGACTCACTTACAGAGAGATATCAATACATAGGTTTGAAGATTCTTACTAGTCAGATATATTCTTGTGCGGTGAATAGGGGGTGTTGAGTCCAGTTCACTGAAAAAGGAATAGGTCTTGTCTCTTACATATTGGGTTTATGGAACGGTATCTGAGCTAATTTGAAACCCTTGTTTTATGCATCACCCCACCTCACCTTTCCCGTTCAGCAGCCATAGTGTGTTTCCCTAAACGTGTGACTCTATTCTGTTTTGCAATTCAGTTCAAGTGTAGCGGTTTTTACATTCCCTCTAGAAGTGATATCTTATGATAAGTGTCTTTTTCTGTGTGACTTATTTCACTTAGAATCGTCGTACCTAAATCCACTCATCGTGCTGCTACTAGCCTTATGACGTTGATTTCATGGCTGAGTGATATTCCATTGTACAGGAGGACCACAACTTCTTTATCCATTTTTCTCTTTCCTAGGATATTTAAGGTGTAATGAAGTGGGGGTTCTTGTCAACAGAGCAGCCCTAAACTTTGGGGTGCCTGTGTCTTGCTGATTTTTAGTTTTCCCAATTTATACGCCCATGAGTGGAAGTGCCCTATGCTCTCCAAGCTGTGTTTTTTAGATGTTTCAGGACACACCGTACACTTCTCCAGAGTGGCTGTTGGCAATTTACATCCCACCCATCAGCGTAGCAAGGCTCCCATTTCTCCATGGCCGGGTCCTGCATTTCTGGTTTGGACACTTTTTTCCGCATGGCCCTTTTGCCCGCTGGGAAGCGAGACTTCTTTGGAGCGCTGATTGGCCTTTCCAGGTTGCTTGGTTGGCCAAAAAGGGCGTATGCGTTTTTTCCTGAATATATTCAGGAAAAAACGCATACGCCCTTTTTGGCCAAGGGCATCATTGTCCACGTTTTGCCGCTTTTTCATGTGCTTTCAAGGCGATTCGAATCTACCTCCTGAAATCTGTTTCCTGCAATTCTGCCTTGCTTTCAAAGCCTCTGCGTTGCCTTCCCTGAATATATTTGTGGACGAGAGGTATCATTTAAAACTCTGCAGGTTTGTGAATTGCAGTGCCCCTGAGCTCCATTTTTCAACTAGCTTTTTTGGGAGCTGGCCGCAAAAGCGCAGGATTGCTTCAGGCCCTCTTCTGGTCTGGGGGGCAGGCTGAGCTTGTGCTTAATTCTTCTTCCTGATGGGAAAATAGAGTGACCTGTGCCTGTCCCAACACCTAGAGCTAGTCTCTCATTGGTTCCCCCTCTTCCCGTTCATCCTCAGGACAAATTGCAACCTGTACGGAACAGGAGGTTAAAGGTGCTGATTCTCCAAGGAGGGAGATGGCTAGTAAATCGGCTGGAATGGCGAACCCGAGCAAAGGAGATGAGAAATGAGGTGCGTTTTAGAAACCTTTCCCGATCACCACGGTGTACCATCTTCTGGGTTTCTCATGCCTGTTTTCGATGTAGGAAGATGCCCTTGAACCTGGAGATTTGGGACCCATGGGATGGGTACCATGCAGTACTACTTGAAAGGGTCTGCGTTGGCTCACCCAACCTCACCGAACCTCTCAGCCCAAGAGTGTCCACCCTTATGTCTCAATCAGCTGTGGGTCTAGATATGGTCAATCCAGGTTGCATCACAGCCCCTGAACGCATTTTGTAAGAATTTCTCTCTCTTTCACTGTCTTTGTTTCACGGGTTTTGAAAAGTAATTTATTTTTATAATGGGGTTTAGCTGCTTTTCACGGCTGTGTTTATGCCGCTTTACACCCCCTAGACTCACTGACAGAGAGATATCAATACATAGGTTTGAAGATTCTTACTAGTCAGATATATTCTTGTGCGGTGAATAGGGGGTGTTGAGTCCAGTTCACTGAAAAAAGAATAGGTCTGGTCTCTTACATATTGGGTTTATGGAACGGTATCTGAGCTAATTTGAAACCCTTGTTTATGCATCACCCCACCTCACCCTTTCCCGTTCAGCAGCCATAGTGTGTTTCCTAAACGTGTGACTCTGTTCTGTTTTGCAATTCAGTTCAAGTGTAGCGGTTTTTACATTCCCTCTAGAAGTGATATCTTATGATAAGTGTCTTCTTTTTCTGTGTGACTTATTTCACTTAGAATCGTCGTACCTAAATCCACTCATCGTGCTGCTACTAGCCTTATGACGTTGATTTCATGGCTGAGTGATATTCCATTGTACAGGAGGACCACAACTTCTTTATCCATTTTTCTCTTTCCTAGGATATTGAAGGTGTAATGAAGTGGGGGTTCTTGTCAACAGAGCAGCCCTAAACTTTGGGGTGCCTGTGTCTTGCTGATTTTTAGTTTTCCCAATTTATACGCCCATGAGTGGAAGTGCCCTATGCTCTCCAAGCTGTGTTTTTTAGATGTTTCAGAACACACCGTACACTTCTCCAGAGTGGCTGTTGGCAATTTACATCCCACCCATCAGCGTAGCAAGGCTCCCATTTCTCCATGGCCGGTCCTGCATTTCTGGTTTGGACACTTTTTTCCGCATGGCCCTTTTGCCCGCTGGGAAGCGAGACTTCTTTGGAGCGCTGATTGGCCTTTCCAGGTTGCTTGGTTGGCCAAAAAGGGCGTATGCGTTTTTTCCTGAATATATTCAGGAAAAAACGCATACGCCCTTTTTGGCCAAGGGCATCATTGTCCACGTTTTGCCGCTTTTCATGTGCTTTCAAGGCGATTCGAATCTACCTCCTGAAATCTGTTTCCTGCAATTCTGCCTTGCTTTCAAAGCCTCTTCGTTGCCTTCCCTTAATATATTTGTGGACGAGAGGTATCATTTAAAACTCTGCAGGTTTGTGAATTGCAGTGCCCCTGAGCTCCATTTTTCAACTCGCTTTTTTGGGAGCTGGCCGCAAAAGCGCAGGATTGCTTCAGGCCCTCTTCTGGTTCTGGGGGGCAGGCTGAGCTTGTGCTTAATTCTTCTTCCTGATGGGAAAATAGAGTGACCTGTGCCTGTCCCAACACCTAGAGCTAGTCTCTCATTGGTTCCCCCTCTTCCCGTTCATCCTCAGGACAAATTGCAACCTGTACGGAACAGGAGGTTAAAGGTGCTGATTCTCCAAGGAGGGAGATGGCTAGTAAATCGGCTGGAATGGCGAACCCGAGCAAAGGAGATGAGAAATGAGGTGCGTTTTAGAAACCTTTCCCGATCACACGGTGTACCATCTTCTGGGTTTCTCATGCCTGTTTTCAACGTAGGAAGATGCCCTTGAACCTGGAGATTTGGGACCCATGGGATGGGTACCATGCAGTATTACTTGAAAGGGTCTGCGTTGGCTCACCCAACCTCACCGAACCTCTCAGCCCCAAGAGTGTCCACCCTTATGTCTCAATCAGCTGTGGGTCTAGATATGGTCAATCCAGGTTGCATCACAGCCCCTGAACGAATTTTGTAAGAATTTCTCTCTCTTTCACTGTCTTTGTTTCACGGGTTTTGAAAAGTAATTTATTTTTATAATGGGGTTTAGCTGCTTTTCACGGCTGTGTTTATGCCGCTTTACACCCCCTTGACTCACTTACAGAGAGATATCAATACATAGGTTTGAAGATTCTTCCTAGTCAGATATATTCTTGTGCGGTGAATAGGGGGTGTTGAGTCCAGTTCACTGAAAAAGGAATAGGTCTTGTCTCTTACATATTGGGTTTATGGAACGGTATCTGAGCTAATTTGAAACCCTTGTTTTATGCATCACCCCACCTCACCTTTCCCGTTCAGCAGCCGTAGTGTGTTTCCTAAACGTGTGACTCTGTTCTGTTTTGTAATTCAGTTCAAGTGTAGCGGTTTTTACATTCCCTCTCGAAGTGATATCTTATGATAAGTGTCTTTTTCTGTGTGACTTATTTCACTTAGAATCGTCGTACCTAAATCCACTCATCGTGCTGCTACTAGCCTTATGACGTTGATTTCATGGCTGAGTGATATTCCATTGTACAGGAGGACCACAACTTCTTTATCCATTTTTCTCTTTCCTAGGATATTTAAGGTGTAATGAAGTGGGGGTTCTTGTCAACAGAGCAGCCCTAAACTTTGGGGTGCCTGTGTCTTGCTGATTTTTAGTTTTCCCAATTTATACGCCCATGAGTGGAAGTGCCCTATGCTCTCCAAGCTGTGTTTTTTAGATGTTTCAGGACACACCGTACACTTCTCCAGAGTGGCTGTTGGCAATTTACATCCCACCCATCAGCGTAGCAAGGCTCCCATTTCTCCATGGCCGGTCCTGCATTTCTGGTTTGGACACTTTTTTCTGCATGGCCCTTTTGCCCGCTGGGAAGCGAGACTTCTTTGGAGCGCTGATTGGCCTTTCCAGGTTGCTTGGTTGGCCAAAAAGGGCGTATGCGTTTTTTCCTGAATATATTCAGGAAAAAACGCATACGCCCTTTTTGGCCAAGGGCATCATTGTCCACGTTTTGCCGCTTTTCATGTGCTTTCAAGGCGATTCGAATCTACCTCCTGAAATCTGTTTCCTGCAATTCTGCCTTGCTTTCAAAGCCTCTTCGTTGCCTTCCCTTAATATATTTGTGGACGAGAGGTATCATTTAAAACTCTGCAGGTTTGTGAATTGCAGTGCCCCTGAGCTCCATTTTTCAACTCGCTTTTTTGGGAGCTGGCCGCAAAAGCGCAGGATTGCTTCAGGCCCTCTTCTGGTTCTGGGGGGCAGGCTGAGCTTGTGCTTAATTCTTCTTCCTGATGGGAAAATAGAGTGACCTGTGCCTGTCCCAACACCTAGAGCTAGTCTCTCATTGGTTCCCCCTCTTCCCGTTCATCCTCAGGACAAATTGCAACCTGTACGGAACAGGAGGTTAAAGGTGCTGATTCTCCAAGGAGGGAGATGGCTAGTAAATCGGCTGGAATGGCGAACCCGAGCAAAGGAGATGAGAAATGAGGTGCGTTTTAGAAACCTTTCCCGACCACACGGTGTACCATCTTCTGGGTTTCTCATGTCTGTTTTCGACGTAGGAAGATGCCCTTGAACCTGGAGATTTGGGACCCATGGGATGGGTACCATGCAGTATTACTTGAAAGGGTCTGCGTTGGCTCACCCAACCTCACCGAACCTCTCAGCCCCAAGAGTGTCCACCCTGATGTCTCAATCAGCTGTGGGTCTAGATATGGTCAATCCAGGTTGCATCACAGCCCCTGAACGAATTTTGGAAGAATTTCTCTCTCTTTCACTGTCTTTGTTTCACGGGTTTTGAAAAGTAATTTATTTTTATAATGGGGTTTAGCTGCTTTTCACGGCTGTGTTTATGCCGCTTTACACCCCCTTGACTCACTTACAGAGAGATATCAATACATAGGTTTGAAGATTCTTACTAGTCAGATATATTCTTGTGCGGTGAATAGGGGGTGTTGAGTCCAGTTCACTGAAAAAGGAATAGGTCTTGTCTCTTACATATTGGGTTTATGGAACGGTATCTGATCTAATTTGAAACCCTTGTTTTATGCATCACCCCACCTCACCTTTCCCGTTCAGCAGCCATAGTGTGTTTTCTAAACGTGTGACTCTGTTCTGTTTTGTAATTCCGTCCAAGTGTAGCGGTTTTTACATTCCCTCTATAAGTGATAATTTAGGATAAGTGTCTTTTTCTGTGTGACTTATTTCACTTACATTCGTCGTACCTAAATCCACTCATCGTGCTGCTACTAGCCTTATGACGTTGATTTCATGGCTGAGTGATATTCCATTGTACAGGAGGACCACAACTTCTTTATCCATTTTTCTCTTTCCTAGGATATTTAAGGTGTAATGAAGTGGGGGTTCTTGTCAACAGAGCAGCCCTAAACTTTGGGGTGCCTGTGTCTTGCTGATTTTTAGTTTTCCCAATTTATACGCCCATGAGTGGAAGTGCCCTATGCTCTCCAAGCTGTGTTTTTTAGATGTTTCAGAACACACCGTACACTTCTCCAGCGTGGCTGTTGGCAATTTACATCCCACCCATCAGCGTAGCAAGGCTCCCATTTCTCCATGGCCGGTCCTGCATTTCTGGTTTGGACACTTTTTTCCGCATGGCCCTTTTGCCCGCTGGGAAGCGAGACTTCTTTGGAGCGCTGATTGGCCTTTCCAGGTTGCTTGCTTGGCCAAAAAGGGCGTATGCGTTTTTTCCTGAATATATTCAGGAAAAAACGCATACGCCCTTTTTGGCCAAGGGCATCATTGTCCACGTTTTGCCGCTTTTCATGTGCTTTCAAGGCGATTCGAATCTACCTCCTGAAATCTGTTTCCTGCAATTCTGCCTTGCTTTCAAAGCCTCTGCGTTGCCTTCCCTTAATATATTTGTGGACGAGAGGTATCATTTAAAACTCTGCAGGTTTGTGAATTGCAGTGCCCCTGAGCTCCATTTTTCAACTCGCTTTTTTGGGAGCTGGCCGCAAAAGCGCAGGATTGCTTCAGGCCCTCTTCTGGTTCTGGAGGGCAGGCTGAGCTTGTGCTTAATTCTTCTTCCTGATGGGAAAATAGAGTGACCTGTGCTTGTCCCAACACCTAGAGCTAGTCTCTCATTGGTTTCCCCTCTTCCCGTTCATCCTCAGGACAAATTGCAACCTGTACGGAACAGGAGGTTAAAGGTGCTGATTCTCCAAGGAGGGAGATGGCTAGTAAATCGGCTGGAATGGCGAACCCGAGCAAAGGAGATGAGAAATGAGGTGCGTTTTAGAAACCTTTCCCGATCACACCGTGTACCATCTTCTGGGTTTCTCATGCCTGTTTTCGATGTAGGAAGATGCCCTTGAACCTGGAGATTTGGGACCCATGGGATGGGTACCATGCAGTATTACTTGAAAGGGTCTGCGTTGGCTCACCCAACCTCACCGAACCTCTCAGCCCCAAGAGTGTCCACCCTTATGTCTCAGTCAGCTGTGCGTCTAGATATGGTCAATCCAGGTTGCATCAGAGCCCCTGAACGAATTTTGTAAGAATTTCTCTCTCTTTCACTGTCTTTGTTTCACGGGTTTTGAAAAGTAATTTATTTTTATAATGGGGTTTAGCTGCTTTTCACGGCTGTGTTTATGCCGCTTTACACCCCCTTGACTCACTTACAGAGAGATATCAATACATAGGTTTGAAGATTCTTACTAGTCAGATATATTCTTGTGCGGTGAATAGGGGGTGTTGAGTCCAGTTCACTGAAAAAGGAATAGGTCTTGTCTCTTACATATTGGGTTTATGGAACGGTATCTGAGCTAATTTGAAACCCTTGTTTTATGAATCACCCCACCTCACCTTTCCCGTTCAGCAGCCATAGTGTGTTTCCTAAACGTGTGACTCTGTTCTGTTTTGCAATTCAGTTCAAGTGTAGCGGTTTTACATTCCCTCTATAAGTGATAACTTAGGATAAGTGTCTTTTTCTGTGTGACTTATTTCACTTACATTCGTCGTACCTAAATCCACTCATCGTGCTGCTACTAGCCTTATGACGTTGATTTCATGGCTGAGTGATATTCCATTGTACAGGAGGACCACAACTTCTTTATCCATTTTTCTCTTTCCTAGGATATTTCAGGTGTAATGAAGTGGGGGTTCTTGTCAACAGAGCAGCCCTAAACTTTGGGGTGCCTGTGTCTTGCTGATTTTTAGTTTTCCCAATTTATACGCCCATGAGTGGAAGTGCCCTATGCTCTCCAAGCTGTGTTTTTTAGATGTTTCAGAACACACCGTACACTTCTCCAGAGTGGCTGTTGGCAATTTACATCCCACCCATCAGCGTAGCAAGGCTCCCATTTCTCCATGGCCGGTCCTGCATTTCTGGTTTGGACACTTTTTTCCGCATGGCCCTTTTGCCCGCTGGGAAGCGAGACTTCTTTGGAGCGCTGATTGGCCTTTCCAGGTTGCTTGGTTGGCCAAAAAGGGCGTATGCGTTTTTTCCTGAATATATTCAGGAAAAAACGCATACGCCCTTTTTGGCCAAGGGCATCATTGTCCACGTTTTGCCGCTTTTCATGTGCTTTCAAGGCGATTCGAATCTACCTCCTGAAATCTGTTTCCTGCAATTCTGCCTTGCTTTCAAAGCCTCTTCGTTGCCTTCCCTTAATATATTTGTGGACGAGAGGTATCATTTAAAACTCTGCAGGTTTGTGAATTGCAGTGCCCCTGAGCTCCATTTTTCAACTCGCTTTTTTGGGAGCTGACCGCAAAAGCGCAGGATTGCTTCAGGCCCTCTTCTGGTTCTGGGGGGCAGGCTGAGCTTGTGCTTAATTCTTCTTCCTGATGGGAAAATAGAGTGACCTGTGCCTGTCCCAACACCTAGAGCTAGTCTCTCATTGGTTCCCCCTCTTCCCGTTCATCCTCAGGACAAATTGCAACCTGTACGGAACAGGAGGTTAAAGGTGCTGATTCTCCAAGGAGGGAGATGGCTAGTAAATCGGCTGGAATGGCGAACCCGAGCAAAGGAGATGAGAAATGAGGTGCGTTTTAGAAACCTTTCCCGATCACACGGTGTACCATCTTCTGGGTTTCTCATGCCTGTTTTCGACGTAGGAAGATGCCCTTGAACCTGGAGATTTGGGACCCATGGGATGGGTACCATGCAGTATTACTTGAAAGGGTCTGCGTTGGCTCACCCAACCTCACCGAACCTCTCAGCCCCAAGAGTGTCCACCCTTATGTCTCAATCAGCTGTGGGTCTAGATATGGTCAATCCAGGTTGCATCACAGCCCCTGAACGAATTTTGTAAGAATTTCTCTCTCTTTCACTGTCTTTGTTTCACGGGTTTTGAAAAGTAATTTATTTTTATAATGGGGTTTAGCTGCTTTTCACGGCTGTGTTTATGCCGCTTTACACCCCCTTGACTCACTTACAGAGAGATATCAATACATAGGTTTGAAGATTCTTACTAGTCAGATATATTCTTGTGCGGTGAATAGGGGGTGTTGAGTCCAGTTCACTGAGCAAGGAATAGGTCTTGTCTCTTACATATTGGGTTTATGGAACGGTATCTGAGCTAATTTGAAACCCTTGTTTTATGCATCACCCCACCTCACCTTTCCCGTTCAGCAGCCGTAGTGTGTTTCCTAAACGTGTGACTCTGTTCTGTTTTGTAATTCAGTTCAAGTGTAGCGGTTTTTACATTCCCTCTAGAAGTGATATCTTATGATAAGTGTCTTTTTCTGTGTGACTTATTTCACTTAGAATCGTCGTACCTAAATCCACTCATCGTGCTGCTACTAGCCTTATGACGTTGATTTCATGGCTGAGTGATATTCCATTGTACAGGAGGACCACAACTTCTTTATCCATTTTTCTCTTTCCTAGGATATTGAAGGTGTAATGAAGTGGGGGTTCTTGTCAACAGAGCAGCCCTAAACTTTGGGGTGCCTGTGTCTTGCTGATTTTTAGTTTTCCCAATTTATACGCCCATGAGTGGAAGTGCCCTATGCTCTCCAAGCTGTGTTTTTTAGATGTTTCAGAACACACCGTACACTTCTCCAGAGTGGCTGTTGGCAATTTACATCCCACCCATCAGCGTAGCAAGGCTCCCATTTCTCCATGGCCGGTCCTGCATTTCTGGTTTGGACACTTTTTTCCGCATGGCCCTTTTGCCCGCTGGGAAGCGAGACTTCTTTGGAGCGCTGATTGGCCTTTCCAGGTTGCTTGGTTGGCCAAAAAGGGCGTATGCGTTTTTTCCTGAATATATTCAGGAAAAAACGCATACGCCCTTTTTGGCCAAGGGCATCATTGTCCACGTTTTGCCGCTTTTCATGTGCTTTCAAGGCGATTCGAATCTACCTCCTGAAATCTGTTTCCTGCAATTCTGCCTTGCTTTCAAAGCCTCTTCGTTGCCTTCCCTTAATATATTTGTGGACGAGAGGTATCATTTAAAACTCTGCAGGTTTGTGAATTGCAGTGCCCCTGAGCTCCATTTTTCAACTCGCTTTTTTGGGAGCTGGCCGCAAAAGCGCAGGATTGCTTCAGGCCCTCTTCTGGTTCTGGGGGCCAGGCTGAGCTTGTGGTTAATTCTTCTTCCTGATGGGAAAATAGAGTGACCTGTGCCTGTCCCAACACCTAGAGCTAGTCTCTCATTGGTTCCCCCTCTTCCCGTTCATCCTCAGGACAAATTGCAACCTGTACGGAACAGGAGGTTAAAGGTGCTGATTCTCCAAGGAGGGAGATGGCTAGTAAATCGGCTGGAATGGCGAACCCGAGCAAAGGAGATGAGAAATGAGGTGCGTTTTAGAAACCTTTCCCGATCACACGGTGTACCATCTTCTGGGTTTCTCATGCCTGTTTTCGACGTAGGAAGATGCCCTTGAACCTGGAGATTTGGTACCCATGGGATGGGTACCATGCAGTATTACTTGAAAGGGTCTGCGTTGGCTCACCCAACCTCACCGAACCTCTCAGCCCCAAGAGTGTCCACCCTGATGTCTCAATCAGCTGTGGGTCTAGATATGGTCAATCCAGGTTGCATCACAGCCCCTGAACGAATTTTGTAAGAATTTCTCTCTCTTTCACTGTCTTTGTTTCACGGGTTTTGAAAAGTAATTTATTTTTATAATGGGGTTTAGCTGCTTTTCACGGCTGTGTTTATGCCGCTTTACACCCCCTTGACTCACTTACAGAGAGATATCAATACATAGGTTTGAAGATTCTTACTAGTCAGATATATTCTTGTGCGGTGAATAGGGGGTGTTGAGTCCAGTTCACTGAAAAAGGAATAGGTCTTGTCTCTTACATATTGGGTTTATGGAACGGTATCTGATCTAATTTGAAACCCTTGTTTTATGCATCACCCCACCTCACCTTTCCCGTTCAGCAGCCATAGTGTGTTTTCTAAACGTGTGACTCTGTTCTGTTTTGTAATTCAGTTCAAGTGTAGCGGTTTTTACATTCCCTCTAGAAGTGATATCTTATGATAAGTGTCTTTTTCTGTGTGACTTATTTCACTTAGAATCGTCGTACCTAAATCCACTCATCGTGCTGCTACTAGCCTTATGACGTTGATTTCATGGCTGAGTGATATTCCATTGTACATGAGGACCCCAACTTCTTTATCCATTTTTCTCTTTCCTAGGATATTTAAGGTGTAATGAAGTGGGGGTTCTTGTCAACAGAGCAGCCCTAAACTTTGGGGTGCTTGTGTCTTGCTGATTTTTAGTTTTCCCAATTTATACGCCCATGAGTGGAAGTGCCCTATGCTCTCCAAGCTGTGTTTTTTAGATGTTTCAGAACACACCGTACACTTCTCCAGAGTGGCTGTTGGCAATTTACATCCCACCCATCAGCGTAGCAAGGCTCCCATTTCTCCATGGCCGGTCCTGCATTTCTGGTTTGGACACTTTTTTCCGCATGGCCCTTTTGCCCGCTGGGAAGCGAGACTTCTTTGGAGCGCTGATTGGCCTTTCCAGGTTGCTTGGTTGGCCAAAAAGGGCGTATGCGTTTTTTCCTGAATATATTCAGGAAAAAACGCATACGCCCTTTTTGGCCAAGGGCATCATTGTCCACGTTTTGCCGCTTTTCATGTGCTTTCAAGGCGATTCGAATCTACCTCCTGAAATCTGTTTCCTGCAATTCTGCCTTGCTTTCAAAGCCTCTTCGTTGCCTTCCCTTAATATATTTGTGGACGAGAGGTATCATTTAAAACTCTGCAGGTTTGTGAATTGCAGTGCCCCTGAGCTCCATTTTTCAACTCGCTTTTTTGGGAGCCGGCCACAAAAGCGCAGGATTGCTTCAGGCCCTCTTCTGGTTCTGGGGGGCAGGCTGAGCTTGTGCTTAATTCTTCTTCCTGATGGGAAAATAGAGTGACCTGTGCCTGTCCCAACACCTAGAGCTAGTCTCTCATTGGTTCCCCCTCTTCCCGTTCATCCTCAGGACAAATTGCAACCTGTACGGAACAGGAGGTTAAAGGTGCTGATTCTCCAAGGAGGGAGATGGCTAGTAAATCGGCTGGAATGGCGAACCCGAGCAAAGGAGATGAGAAATGAGGTGCGTTTTAGAAACCTTTCCCGATCACACGGTGTACCATCTTCTGGGTTTCTCATGCCTGTTTTCGACGTAGGAAGATGCCCTTGAACCTGGAGATTTGGGACCCATGGGATGGGTACCATGCAGTATTACTTGAAAGGGTCTGCGTTGGCTCACCCAACCTCACCGAACCTCTCAGCCCCAAGAGTGTCCACCCTTATGTCTCAATCAGCTGTGGGTCTAGATATGGTCAATCCAGGTTGCATCACAGCCCCTGAACGAATTTTGTAAGAATTTCTCTCTCTTTCACTGTCTTTGTTTCACGGGTTTTGAAAAGTAATTTATTTTTATAATGGGGTTTAGCTGCTTTTCACGGCTGTGTTTATGCCGCTTTACACCCCCTTGACTCACTTACAGAGAGATATCAATACATAGGTTTGAAGATTCTTACTAGTCAGATATATTCTTGTGCGGTGAATAGGGGGTGTTGAGTCCAGTTCACTGAGCAAGGAATAGGTCTTGTCTCTTACATATTGGGTTTATGGAACGGTATCTGAGCTAATTTGAAACCCTTGTTTTATGCATCACCCCACCTCACCTTTCCCGTTCAGCAGCCGTAGTGTGTTTCCTAAACGTGTGACTCTGTTCTGTTTTGTAATTCAGTTCAAGTGTAGCGGTTTTTACATTCCCTCTAGAAGTGATATCTTATGATAAGTGTCTTTTTCTGTGTGACTTATTTCACTTAGAATCGTCGTACCTAAATCCACTCATCGTGCTGCTACTAGCCTTATGACGTTGATTTCATGGCTGAGTGATATTCCATTGTACAGGAGGACCACAACTTCTTTATCCATTTTTCTCTTTCCTAGGATATTGAAGGTGTAATGAAGTGGGGGTTCTTGTCAACAGAGCAGCCCTAAACTTTGGGGTGCCTGTGTCTTGCTGATTTTTAGTTTTCCCAATTTATACGCCCATGAGTGGAAGTGCCCTATGCTCTCCAAGCTGTGTTTTTTAGATGTTTCAGAACACACCGTACACTTCTCCAGAGTGGCTGTTGGCAATTTACATCCCACCCATCAGCATAGCAAGGCTCCCATTTCTCCATGGCCGGTCCTGCATTTCTGGTTTGGACACTTTTTTCCGCATGGCCCTTTTGCCCGCTGGGAAGCGAGACTTCTTTGGAGCGCTGATTGGCCTTTCCAGTTTGCTTGGTTGGCCAAAAAGGGCGTATGCGTTTTTTCCTGAATATATTCAGGAAAAAACGCATATGCCCTTTTTGGCCAAGGGCATCATTGTCCACGTTTTGCCGCTTTTCATGTGCTTTCAAGGCGATTCGAATCTACCTCCTGAAATCTGTTTCCTGCAATTCTGCCTTGCTTTCAAAGCCTCTTCGTTGCCTTCCCTTAATATATTTGTGGACGAGAGGTATCATTTAAAACTCTGCAGGTTTGTGAATTGCAGTGCCCTTGAGCTCCATTTTTCAACTCGCTTTTTTGGGAGCTGGCTGCAAAAGCGCAGGATTGCTTCAGGCCCTCTTCTGGTTCTGGGGGGCAGGCTGAGCTTGTGCTTAATTCTTCTTCCTGATGGGAAAATAGAGTGACCTGTGCCTGTCCCAACACCTGGAGCTAGTCTCTCATTGGTTCCCCCTCTTCCCGTTCATCCTCAGGACAAATTGCAACCTGTACGGAACAGGAGGTTAAAGGTGCTGATTCTCCAAGGAGGGAGATGGCTAGTAAATCGGCTGGAATGGCGAACCCGAGCAAAGGAGATGAGAAATGAGGTGCGTTTTAGAAACCTTTCCCGATCACACGGTGTACCATCTTCTGGGTTTCTCATGCCTGTTTTCGACGTAGGAAGATGCCCTTGAACCTGGAGATTTGGGACCCATGGGATGGGTACCATGCAGTATTACTTGAAAGGGTCTGCGTTGGCTCACCCAACCTCACCGAACCTCTCAGCCCCAAGAGTGTCCACCCTTATGTCTCAATCAGCTGTGGGTCTAGATATGGTCAATCCAGGTTGCATCACAGCCCCTGAACGAATTTTGTAAGAATTTCTCTCTCTTTCACTGTCTTTGTTTCACGGGTTTTGAAAAGTAATTTATTTTTATAATGGGGTTTAGCTGCTTTTCACGGCTGTGTTTATGCCGCTTTACACCCCCTTGACTCACTTACAGAGAGATATCAATACATAGGTTTGAAGATTCTTACTAGTCAGATATATTCTTGTGCGGTGAATAGGGGGTGTTGAGTCCAGTTCACTGAAAAAGGAATAGGTCTTGTCTCTTACATATTGGGTTTATGGAACGGTATCTGAGCTAATTTGAAACCCTTGTTTTATGCATCACCCCACCTCACCTTTCCCGTTCAGCAGCCATAGTGTGTTGCCTAAACGTGTGACTCTGTTCTGTTTTGTAATTCAGTTCAAGTGTAGCGGTTTTTACATTCCCTCTCGAAGTGATATCTTATGATAAGTGTCTTTTTCTGTGTGACTTATTTCACTTAGAATCGTCGTACGTAAATCCACTCATCGTGCTGCTACTAGCCTTATGACGTGGATTTCATGGCTGAGTGATATTCCATTGTACAGGAGGACCACAACTTCTTTATCCATTTTTCTCTTTCCTAGGATATTTAAGGTGTAATGAAGTGGGGGTTCTTGTCAACAGAGCAGCCCTAAACTTTGGGGTGCCTGTGTCTTTCTGATTTTTAGTTTTCCCAATTTATACGCCCATGAGTGGAAGTGCCCTATGCTCTCCAAGCTGTGTTTTTTAGATGTTTCAGAACACACCGTACACTTCTCCAGAGTGGCTGTTGGCAATTTACATCCCACCCATCAGCGTAGCAAGGCTCCCATTTCTCCATGGCCGGTCCTGCATTTCTGGTTTGGACACTTTTTTCCGCATGGCCCTTTTGCCCGCTGGGAAGCGAGACTTCTTTGGAGCGCTGATTGGCCTTTCCAGGTTGCTTGGTTGGCCAAAAAGGGCGTATGCGTTTTTTCCTGAATATATTCAGGAAAAAACGCATACGCCCTTTTTGGCCAAGGGCATCATTGTCCACGTTTTGCCGCTTTTCATGTGCTTTCAAGGCGATTCGAATCTACCTCCTGAAATCTGTTTCCTGCAATTCTGCCTTGCTTTCAAAGCCTCTTCGTTGCCTTCCCTTAATATATTTGTGGACGAGAGGTATCATTTAAAACTCTGCAGCTTTGTGAATTGCAGTGCCCCTGAGCTCCATTTTTCAACTCGCTTTTTTGGGAGCTGGCCGCAAAAGCGCAGGATTGCTTCAGGCCCTCTTCTGGTTCTGGGGGGCAGGCTGAGCTTGTGCTTAATTCTTCTTCCTGATGGGAAAATAGAGTGACCTGTGCCTGTCCCAACACGTAGAGCTAGTCTCTCATTGGTTCCCCCTCTTCCCGTTCATCCTCAGGACAAATTGCAACCTGTACGGAACAGGAGGTTAAAGGTGCTGATTCTCCAAGGAGGGAGATGGCTAGTAAATCGGCTGGAATGGCGAACCCGAGCAAAGGAGATGAGAAATGAGGTGCGTTTTAGAAACCTTTCCCGATCACACGGTGTACCATCTTCTGGGTTTCTCATGCCTGTTTTCGACGTAGGAAGATGCCCTTGAACCTGGAGATTTGGGACCCATGGGATGGGTACCATGCAGTATTACTTGAAAGGGTCTGCGTTGGCTCACCCAACCTCACCGAACCTCTCAGCCCCAAGAGTGTCCACCCTTATGTCTCAATCAGCTGTGGGTCTAGATATGGTCAATCCAGGTTGCATCACAGCCCCTGAACGAATTTTGTAAGAATTTCTCTCTCTTTCACTGTCTTTGTTTCACGGGTTTTGAAAAGTAATTTATTTTTATAATGGGGTTTAGCTGCTTTTCACGGCTGTGTTTATGCCGCTTTACACCCCCTTGACTCACTTACAGAGAGATATCAATACATAGGTTTGAAGATTCTTACTAGTCAGATATATTCTTGTGCGGTGAATAGGGGGTGTTGAGTCCAGTTCACTGAAAAAGGGATAGGTCTTGTCTCTTACATATTGGGTTTATGGAACGGTATCTGAGCTAATTTGAAACCCTTGTTTTATGCATCACCCCACCTCACCTTTCCCGTTCAGCAGCCATAGTGTGTTTTCTAAACGTGTGACTCTGTTCTGTTTTGTAATTCAGTTCAAGTGTAGCGGTTTTTACATTCCCTCTAGAAGTGATATCTTATGATAAGTGTCGTTTTCTGTGTGACTTATTTCACTTAGAATCGTCGTACCTAAATCCACTCATCGTGCTGCTACTAGCCTTATGACGTGGATTTCATGGCTGAGTGATATTCCATTGTACATGAGGACCCCAACTTCTTTATCCATTTTTCTCTTTCCTAGGATATTTAAGGTGTAATGAAGTGGGGGTTCTTGTCAACAGAGCAGCCCTAAACTTTGGGGTGCCTGTGTCTTGCTGATTTTTAGTTTTCCCAATTTATACGCCCATGAGTGGAAGTGCCCTATGCTCTCCAAGCTGTGTTTTTTAGATGTTTCAGAACACACCGTACACTTCTCCAGAGTGGCTGTTGGCAATTTACATCCCACCCATCAGCGTAGCAAGGCTCCCATTTCTCCATGGCCGGTCCTGCATTTCTGGTTTGGACACTTTTTTCCGCATGGCCCTTTTGCCCGCTGGGAAGCGAGACTTCTTTGGAGCGCTGATTGGCCTTTCCAGGTTGCTTGGTTGGCCAAAAAGGGCGTATGCGTTTTTTCCTGAATATATTCAGGAAAAAACGCATACGCCCTTTTTGGCCAAGGGCATCATTGTCCACGTTTTGCCGCTTTTCATGTGCTTTCAAGGCGATTCGAATCTACCTCCTGAAATCTGTTTCCTGCAATTCTGCCTTGCTTTCAAAGCCTCTTCGTTGCCTTCCCTTAATATATTTGTGGACGAGAGGTATCATTTAAAACTCTGCAGGTTTGTGAATTGCAGTGCCCCTGAGCTCCATTTTTCAACTCGCTTTTTTGGGAGCTGGCCGCAAAAGCGCAGGATTGCTTCAGGCCCTCTTCTGGTTCTGGGGGGCAGGCTGAGCTTGTGCTTAATTCTTCTTCCTGATGGGAAAATAGAGTGACCTGTGCCTGTCCCAACACCTAGAGCTAGTCTCTCATTGGTTCCCCCTCTTCCCGTTCATCCTCAGGACAAATTGCAACCTGTACGGAACAGGAGGGTAAAGGTGCTGATTCTCCAAGGAGGGAGATGGCTAGTAAATCGGCTGGAATGGCGAACCCGAGCAAAGGAGATGAGAAATGAGGTGCGTTTTAGAAACCTTTCCCGATCACACGGTGTACCATCTTCTGGGTTTCTCATGCCTGTTTTCGACGTAGGAAGATGCCCTTGAACCTGGAGATTTGGGACCCATGGGATGGGTACCATGCAGTATTACTTGAAAGGGTCTGCGTTGGCTCACCCAACCTCACCGAACCTCTCAGCCCCAAGAGTGTCCACCCTTATGTCTCAATCAGCTGTGGGTCTAGATATGGTCAATCCAGGTTGCATCACAGCCCCTGAACGAATTTTGTAAGAATTTCTCTCTCTTTCACTGTCTTTGTTTCACGGGTTTTGAAAAGTAATTTATTTTTATAATGGGGTTTAGCTGCTTTTCACGGCTGTGTTTATGCCGCTTTACACCCCCTTGACTCACTTACAGAGAGATATCAATACATAGGTTTGAAGATTCTTACTAGTCAGATATATTCTTGTGCGGTGAATAGGGGGTGTTGAGTCCAGTTCACTGAAAAAGGGATAGGTCTTGTCTCTTACATATTGGGTTTATGGAACGGTATCTGAGCTAATTTGAAACCCTTGTTTTATGCATCACCCCACCTCACCTTTCCCGTTCAGCAGCCATAGTGTGTTTTCTAAACGTGTGACTCTGTTCTGTTTTGTAATTCAGTTCAAGTGTAGCGGTTTTTACATTCCCTCTAGAAGTGATATCTTATGATAAGTGTCGTTTTCTGTGTGACTTATTTCACTTAGAATCGTCGTACCTAAATCCACTCATCGTGCTGCTACTAGCCTTATGACGTGGATTTCATGGCTGAGTGATATTCCATTGTACATGAGGACCCCAACTTCTTTATCCATTTTTCTCTTTCCTAGGATATTTAAGGTGTAATGAAGTGGGGGTTCTTGTCAACAGAGCAGCCCTAAACTTTGGGGTGCCTGTGTCTTGCTGATTTTTAGTTTTCCCAATTTATACGCCCATGAGTGGAAGTGCCCTATGCTCTCCAAGCTGTGTTTTTTAGATGTTTCAGAACACACCGTACACTTCTCCAGAGTGGCTGTTGGCAATTTACATCCCACCCATCAGCGTAGCAAGGCTCCCATTTCTCCATGGCCGGTCCTGCATTTCTGGTTTGGACACTTTTTTCCGCATGGCCCTTTTGCCCGCTGGGAAGCGAGACTTCTTTGGAGCGCTGATTGGCCTTTCCAGGTTGCTTGGTTGGCCAAAAAGGGCGTATGCGTTTTTTCCTGAATATATTCAGGAAAAAACGCATACGCCCTTTTTGGCCAAGGGCATCATTGTCCACGTTTTGCCGCTTTTCATGTGCTTTCAAGGCGATTCGAATCTACCTCCTGAAATCTGTTTCCTGCAATTCTGCCTTGCTTTCAAAGCCTCTTCGTTGCCTTCCCTTAATATATTTGTGGACGAGAGGTATCATTTAAAACTCTGCAGGTTTGTGAATTGCAGTGCCCCTGAGCTCCATTTTTCAACTCGCTTTTTTGGGAGCTGGCCACAAAAGCGCAGGATTGCTTCAGGCCCTCTTCTGGTTCTGGGGGGCAGGCTGAGCTTGTGCTTAATTCTTCTTCCTGATGGGAAAATAGAGTGACCTGTGCCTGTCCCAACACCTAGAGCTAGTCTCTCATTGGTTCCCCCTCTTCCCGTTCATCCTCAGGACAAATTGCAACCTGTACGGAACAGGAGGTTAAAGGTGCTGATTCTCCAAGGAGGGAGATGGCTATTAAATCGGCTGGAATGTCGAACCCGAGCCAAGGAGATGAGAAATGAGGTGCGTTTTAGAAACCTTTCCCGATCACACGGTGTACCATCTTCTGGGTTTCTCATGCCTGTTTTCGACGTAGGAAGATGCCCTTGAACCTGGAGATTTGGGACCCATGGGATGGGTACCATGCAGTATTACTTGAAAGGGTCTGCGTTGGCTCACCCAACCTCACCGAACCTCTCAGCCCCAAGAGTGTCCACCCTGATGTCTCAATCAGCTGTGGGTCTAGATATGGTCAATCCAGGTTGCATCACAGCCCCTGAACGAATTTTGTAAGAATTTCTCTCTCTTTCACTGTCTTTGTTTCACGGGTTTTGAAAAGTAATTTATTTTTATAATGGGGTTTAGCTGCTTTTCACGGCTGTGTTTATGCCGCTTTACACCCCCTTGACTCACTTACAGAGAGATATCAATACATAGGTTTGAAGATTCTTACTAGTCAGATATATTCTTGTGCGGTGAATAGGGGGTGTTGAGTCCAGTTCACTGAAAAAGGAATAGGTCTTGTCTCTTACATACTGGGTTTATGGAACGGTATCTGAGCTAATTTGAAACCCTTGTTTTATGCATCAGCCCACCTCACCTTTCCCGTTCAGCAGCCATAGTGTGTTTTCTAAACGTGTGACTCTGTTCTGTTTTGTAATTCAGTTCAAGTGTAGCGGTTTTTACATTCCCTCTAGAAGTGATATCTTATGATAAGTGTCTTTTTCTGTGTGACTTATTTCACTTAGAATCGTCGTACCTAAATCCACTCATCGTGCTGCTACTAGCCTTATGACGTGGATTTCATGGCTGAGTGATATTCCATTGTACATGAGGACCCCAACTTCTTTATCCATTTTTCTCTTTCCTAGGATATTTAAGGTGTAATGAAGTGGGGGTTCTTGTCAACAGAGCAGCCCTAAACTTTGGGGTGCCTGTGTCTTGCTGATTTTTAGTTTTCCCAATTTATACGCCCATGAGTGGAAGTGCCCTATGCTCTCCAAGCTGTGTTTTTTAGATGTTTCAGAACACACCGTACACTTCTCCAGAGTGGCTGTTGGCAATTTACATCCCACCCATCAGCGTAGCAAGGCTCCCATTTCTCCATGGCCGGTCCTGCATTTCTGGTTTGGACACTTTTTTCCGCATGGCCCTTTTGCCCGCTGGGAAGCGAGACTTCTTTGGAGCGCTGATTGGCCTTTCCAGGTTGCTTGGTTGGCCAAAAAGGGCGTATGCGTTTTTTCCTGAATATATTCAGGAAAAAACGCATACGCCCTTTTTGGCCAAGGGCATCATTGTCCACGTTTTGCCGCTTTTCATGTGCTTTCAAGGCGATTCGAATCTACCTCCTGAAATCTGTTTCCTGCAATTCTGCCTTGCTTTCAAAGCCTCTTCATTGCCTTCCCTTAATATATTTGTGGACGAGAGGTATCATTTAAAACTCTGCAGGTTTGTGAATTGCAGTGCCCCTGAGCTCCATTTTTCAACTCGCTTTTTTGGGAGCTGGCCACAAAAGCGCAGGATTGCTTCAGGCCCTCTTCTGGTTCTGGGGGGCAGGCTGAGCTTGTGCTTAATTCTTCTTCCTGATGGGAAAATAGAGTGACCTGTGCCTGTCCCAACACCTAGAGCTAGTCTCTCATTGGTTCCCCCTCTTCCCGTTCATCCTCAGGACAAATTGCAACCTGTACGGAACAGGAGGTTAAAGGTGCTGATTCTCCAAGGAGGGAGATGGCTATTAAATCGGCTGGAATGTCGAACCCGAGCCAAGGAGATGAGAAATGAGGTGCGTTTTAGAAACCTTTCCCGATCACACGGTGTACCATCTTCTGGGTTTCTCATGCCTGTTTTCGACGTAGGAAGATGCCCTTGAACCTGGAGATTTGGGACCCATGGGATGGGTACCATGCAGTATTACTTGAAAGGGTCTGCGTTGGCTCACCCAACCTCACCGAACCTCTCAGCCCCAAGAGTGTCCACCCTGATGTCTCAATCAGCTGTGGGTCTAGATATGGTCAATCCAGGTTGCATCACAGCCCCTGAACGAATTTTGTAAGAATTTCTCTCTCTTTCACTGTCTTTGTTTCACGGGTTTTGAAAAGTAATTTATTTTTATAATGGGGTTTAGCTGCTTTTCACGGCTGTGTTTATGCCGCTTTACACCCCCTTGACTCACTTACAGAGAGATATCAATACATAGGTTTGAAGATTCTTACTAGTCAGATATATTCTTGTGCGGTGAATAGGGGGTGTTGAGTCCAGTTCACTGAAAAAGGAATAGGTCTTGTCTCTTACATACTGGGTTTATGGAACGGTATCTGAGCTAATTTGAAACCCTTGTTTTATGCATCAGCCCACCTCACCTTTCCCGTTCAGCAGCCATAGTGTGTTTTCTAAACGTGTGACTCTGTTCTGTTTTGTAATTCAGTTCAAGTGTAGCGGTTTTTACATTCCCTCTAGAAGTGATATCTTATGATAAGTGTCTTTTTCTGTGTGACTTATTTCACTTAGAATCGTCGTACCTAAATCCACTCATCGTGCTGCTACTAGCCTTATGACGTGGATTTCATGGCTGAGTGATATTCCATTGTACATGAGGACCCCAACTTCTTTATCCATTTTTCTCTTTCCTAGGATATTTAAGGTGTAATGAAGTGGGGGTTCTTGTCAACAGAGCAGCCCTAAACTTTGGGGTGCCTGTGTCTTGCTGATTTTTAGTTTTCCCAATTTATACGCCCATGAGTGGAAGTGCCCTATGCTCTCCAAGCTGTGTTTTTTAGATGTTTCAGAACACACCGTACACTTCTCCAGAGTGGCTGTTGGCAATTTACATCCCACCCATCAGCGTAGCAAGGCTCCCATTTCTCCATGGCCGGTCCTGCATTTCTGGTTTGGACACTTTTTTCCGCATGGCCCTTTTGCCCGCTGGGAAGCGAGACTTCTTTGGAGCGCTGATTGGCCTTTCCAGGTTGCTTGGTTGGCCAAAAAGGGCGTATGCGTTTTTTCCTGAATATATTCAGGAAAAAACGCATACGCCCTTTTTGGCCAAGGGCATCATTGTCCACGTTTTGCCGCTTTTCATGTGCTTTCAAGGCGATTCGAATCTACCTCCTGAAATCTGTTTCCTGCAATTCTGCCTTGCTTTCAAAGCCTCTTCGTTGCCTTCCCTTAATATATTTGTGGACGAGAGGTATCATTTAAAACTCTGCAGGTTTGTGAATTGCAGTGCCCCTGAGCTCCATTTTTCAACTCGCTTTTTTGGGAGCTGGCCGCAAAAGCGCAGGATTGCTTCAGGCCCTCTTCTGGTTCTGGGGGGCAGGCTGAGCTTGTGCTTAATTCTTCTTCCTGATGGGAAAATAGAGTGACCTGTGCCTGTCCCAACACCTAGAGCTAGTCTCTCATTGGTTCCCCCTCTTCCCGTTCATCCTCAGGACAAATTGCAACCTGTACGGAACAGGAGGTTAAAGGTGCTGATTCTCCAAGGAGGGAGATGGCTAGTAAATCGGCTGGAATGGCGAACCCGAGCAAAGGAGATGAGAAATGAGGTGCGTTTTAGAAACCTTTCCCGATCACACGGTGTACCATCTTCTGGGTTTCTCATGCCTGTTTTCGACGTAGGAAGATGCCCTTGAACCTGGAGATTTGGGACCCATGGGATGGGTACCATGCAGTATTACTTGAAAGGGTCTGCGTTGGCTCACCCAACCTCACCGAACCTCTCAGCCCCAAGAGTGTCCACCCTTATGTCTCAATCAGCTGTGGGTCTAGATATGGTCAATCCAGGTTGCATCACAGCCCCTGAACGAATTTTGTAAGAATTTCTCTCTCTTTCACTGTCTTTGTTTCACGGGTTTTGAAAAGTAATTTATTTTTATAATGGGGTTTAGCTGCTTTTCACGGCTGTGTTTATGCCGCTTTACACCCCCTTGACTCACTTACAGAGAGATATCAATACATAGGTTTGAAGATTCTTACTAGTCAGATATATTCTTGTGCGGTGAATAGGGGGTGTTGAGTCCAGTTCACTGAAAAAGGGATAGGTCTTGTCTCTTACATATTGGGTTTATGGAACGGTATCTGAGCTAATTTGAAACCCTTGTTTTATGCATCACCCCACCTCACCTTTCCCGTTCAGCAGCCATAGTGTGTTTTCTAAACGTGTGACTCTGTTCTGTTTTGTAATTCAGTTCAAGTGTAGCGGTTTTTACATTCCCTCTAGAATTGATATCTTATGATAAGTGTCGTTTTCTGTGTGACTTATTTCACTTAGAATCGTCGTACCTAAATCCACTCATCGTGCTGCTACTAGCCTTATGACGTGGATTTCATGGCTGAGTGATATTCCATTGTACATGAGGACCCCAACTTCTTTATCCATTTTTCTCTTTCCTAGGATATTTAAGGTGTAATGAAGTGGGGGTTCTTGTCAACAGAGCAGCCCTAAACTTTGGGGTGCCTGTGTCTTTCTGATTTTTAGTTTTCCCAATTTATACGCCCATGAGTGGAAGTGCCCTATGCTCTCCAAGCTGTGTTTTTTAGATGTTTCAGAACACACCGTACACTTCTCCAGAGTGGCTGTTGGCAATTTACATCCCACCCATCAGCGTAGCAAGGCTCCCATTTCTCCATGGCCGGTCCTGCATTTCTGGTTTGGACACTTTTTTCCGCATGGCCCTTTTGCCCGCTGGGAAGCGAGACTTCTTTGGAGCGCTGATTGGCCTTTCCAGGTTGCTTGGTTGGCCAAAAAGGGCGTATGCGTTTTTTCCTGAATATATTCAGGAAAAAACGCATACGCCCTTTTTGGCCAAGGGCATCATTGTCCACGTTTTGCCGCTTTTCATGTGCTTTCAAGGCGATTCGAATCTACCTCCTGAAATCTGTTTCCTGCAATTCTGCCTTGCTTTCAAAGCCTCTTCGTTGCCTTCCCTTAATATATTTGTGGACGAGAGGTATCATTTAAAACTCTGCAGGTTTGTGAATTGCAGTGCCCCTGAGCTCCATTTTTCAACTCGCTTTTTTGGGAGCTGGCCGCAAAAGCGCAGGATTGCTTCAGGCCCTCTTCTGGTTCTGGGGGGCAGGCTGAGCTTGTGCTTAATTCTTCTTCCTGATGGGAAAATAGAGTGACCTGTGCCTGTCCCAACACCTAGAGCTAGTCTCTCATTGGTTCCCCCTCTTCCCGTTCATCCTCAGGACAAATTGCAACCTGTACGGAACAGGAGGTTAAAGGTGCTGATTCTCCAAGGAGGGAGATGGCTAGTAAATCGGCTGGAATGGCGAACCCGAGCAAAGGAGATGAGAAATGAGGTGCGTTTTAGAAACCTTTCCCGATCACACGGTGTACCATCTTCTGGGTTTCTCATGCCTGTTTTCGACGTAGGAAGATGCCCTTGAACCTGGAGATTTGGGACCCATGGGATGGGTACCATGCAGTATTACTTGAAAGGGTCTGCGTTGGCTCACCCAACCTCACCGAACCTCTCAGCCCCAAGAGTGTCCACCCTTATGTCTCAATCAGCTGTGGGTCTAGATATGGTCAATCCAGGTTGCATCACAGCCCCTGAACGAATTTTGTAAGAATTTCTCTCTCTTTCACTGTCTTTGTTTCACGGGTTTTGAAAAGTAATTTATTTTTATAATGGGGTTTAGCTGCTTTTCACGGCTGTGTTTATGCCGCTTTACACCCCCTTGACTCACTTACAGAGAGATATCAATACATAGGTTTGAAGATTCTTACTAGTCAGATATATTCTTGTGCGGTGAATAGGGGGTGTTGAGTCCAGTTCACTGAGCAAGGAATAGGTCTTGTCTCTTACATATTGGGTTTATGGAACGGTATCTGAGCTAATTTGAAACCCTTGTTTTATGCATCACCCCACCTCACCTTTCCCGTTCAGCAGCCATAGTGTGTTTTCTAAACGTGTGACTCTGTTCTGTTTTGTAATTCAGTTCAAGTGTAGCGGTTTTTACATTCCCTCTAGAATTGATATCTTATGATAAGTGTCGTTTTCTGTGTGACTTATTTCACTTAGAATCGTCGTACCTAAATCCACTCATCGTGCTGCTACTAGCCTTATGACGTGGATTTCATGGCTGAGTGATATTCCATTGTACATGAGGACCACAACTTCTTTATCCATTTTTCTCTTTCCTAGGATATTTAAGGTGTAATGAAGTGGGGGTTCTTGTCAACAGAGCAGCCCTAAACTTTGGGGTGCCTGTGTCTTGCTGATTTTTAGTTTTCCCAATTTATACGCCCATGAGTGGAAGTGCCCTATGCTCTCCAAGCTGTGTTTTTTAGATGTTTCAGAACACACCGTACACTTCTCCAGAGTGGCTGTTGGCAATTTACATCCCACCCATCAGCGTAGCAAGGCTCCCATTTCTCCATGGCCGGTCCTGCATTTCTGGTTTGGACACTTTTTTCCGCATGGCCGTTTTGCCCGCTGGGAAGCGAGACTTCTTTGGAGCGCTGATTGGCCTTTCCAGGTTGCTTGGTTGGCCAAAAAGGGCGTATGCGTTTTTTCCTGAATATATTCAGGAAAAAACGCATACGCCCTTTTTGGCCAAGGGCATCATTGTCCACGTTTTGCCGCTTTTCATGTGCTTTCAAGGTGATTCGAATCTACCTCCTGAAATCTGTTTCCTGCAATTCTGCCTTGCTTTCAAAGCCTCTTCGTTGCCTTCCCTTAATATATTTGTGGACGAGAGGTATCATTTAAAACTCTGCAGGTTTGTGAATTGCAGTGCCCCTGAGCTCCATTTTTCAACTCGCTTTATTGGGAGCTGGCCGCAAAAGCGCAGGATTGCTTCAGGCCCTCTTCTGGTTCTGGGGGGCAGGCTGAGCTTGTGCTTAATTCTTCTTCCTGATGGGAAAATAGAGTGACCTGTGCCTGTCCCAACACCTGGAGCTAGTCTCTCATTGGTTCCCCCTCTTCCCGTTCATCCTCAGGACAAATTGCAACCTGTACGGAACAGGAGGTTAAAGGTGCTGATTCTCCAAGGAGGGAGATGGCTAGTAAATCGGCTGGAATGGCGAACCTGAGCAAAGGAGATGAGAAATGAGGTGCGTTTTAGAAACCTTTCCCGATCACACGGTGTACCATCTTCTGGGTTTCTCATGCCTGTTTTCGACGTAGGAAGATGCCCTTGAACCTGGAGATTTGGGACCCATGGGATGGGTACCATGCAGTATTACTTGAAAGGGTCTGCGTTGGCTCACCCAACCTCACCGAACCTCTCAGCCCCAAGAGTGTCCACCCTTATGTCTCAATCAGCTGTGGGTCTAGATATGGTCAATCCAGGTTGCATCACAGCCCCTGAACGAATTTTGTAAGAATTTCTCTCTCTTTCACTGTCTTTGTTTCACGGGTTTTGAAAAGTAATTTATTTTTATAATGGGGTTTAGCTGCTTTTCACGGCTGTGTTTATGCCGCTTTACACCCCCTTGACTCACTTACAGAGAGATATCAATACATAGGTTTGAAGATTCTTACTAGTCAGATATATTCTTGTGCGGTGAATAGGGGGTGTTGAGTCCAGTTCACTGAAAAAGGGATAGGTCTTGTCTCTTACATATTGGGTTTATGGAACGGTATCGGAGCTAATTTGAAACCCTTGTTTTATGCATCACCCCACCTCACCTTTCCCGTTCAGCAGCCATAGTGTGTTTTCTAAACGTGTGACTCTGTTCTGTTTTGTAATTCAGTTCAAGTGTAGCGGTTTTTACATTCCCTCTAGAAGTGATATCTTATGATAAGTGTCTTTTTCTGTGTGACTTATTTCACTTAGAATCGTCGTACCTAAATCCACTCATCGTGCTGCTACTAGCCTTATGACGTTGATTTCATGGCTGAGTGATATTCCATTGTACATGAGGACCCCAACTTCTTTATCCATTTTTCTCTTTCCTAGGATATTTAAGGTGTAATGAAGTGGGGGTTCTTGTCAACAGAGCAGCCCTAAACTTTGGGGTGCCTGTGTCTTGCTGATTTTTAGTTTTCCCAATTTATACGCCCATGAGTGGAAGTGCCCTATGCTCTCCAAGCTGTGTTTTTTAGATGTTTCAGAACACACCGTACACTTCTCCAGAGTGGCTGTTGGCAATTTACATCCCACCCATCAGCGTAGCAAGGCTCCCATTTCTCCATGGCCGGTCCTGCATTTCTGGTTTGGACACTTTTTTCCGCATGGCCCTTTTGCCCGCTGGGAAGCGAGACTTCTTTGGAGCGCTGATTGGCCTTTCCAGGTTGCTTGGTTGGCCAAAAAGGGCGTATGCGTTTTTTCCTGAATATATTCAGGAAAAAACGCATACGCCCTTTTTGGCCAAGGGCATCATTGTCCACGTTTTGCCGCTTTTCATGTGCTTTCAAGGCGATTCGAATCTACCTCCTGAAATCTGTTTCCTGCAATTCTGCCTTGCTTTCAAAGCCTCTTCGTTGCCTTCCCTTAATATATTTGTGGACGAGAGGTATCATTTAAAACTCTGCAGGTTTGTGAATTGCAGTGCCCCTGAGCTCCATTTTTCAACTCGCTTTTTTGGGAGCTGGCCGCAAAAGCGCAGGATTGCTTCAGGCCCTCTTCTGGTTCTGGGGGGCAGGCTGAGCTTGTGCTTAATTCTTCTTCCTGATGGGAAAATAGAGTGACCTGTGCCTGTCCCAACACCTAGAGCTAGTCTCTCATTGGTTCCCCCTCTTCCCGTTCATCCTCAGGACAAATTGCAACCTGTACGGAACAGGAGGTTAAAGGTGCTGATTCTCCAAGGAGGGAGATGGCTAGTAAATCGGCTGGAATGGCGAACCCGAGCAAAGGAGATGAGAAATGAGGTGCGTTTTAGAAACCTTTCCCGATCACACGGTGTACCATCTTCTGGGTTTCTCATGCCTGTTTTCGACGTAGGAAGATGCCCTTAAACCTGGAGATTTGGGACCCATGGGATGGGTACCATGCAGTATTACTTGAAAGGGTCTGCGTTGGCTCACCCAACCTCACCGAACATCTCAGCCCCAAGAGTGTCCACCCTTATGTCTCAATCAGCTGTGGGTCTAGATATGGTCAATCCAGGTTGCATCACAGCCCCTGAACGAATTTTGTAAGAATTTCTCTCTCTTTCACTGTCTTTGTTTCACGGGTTTTGAAAAGTAATTTATTTTTATAATGGGGTTTAGCTGCTTTTCACGGCTGTGTTTATGCCGCTTTACACCCCCTTGACTCACTTACAGAGAGATATCAATACATAGGTTTGAAGATTCTTACTAGTCAGATATATTCTTGTGCGGTGAATAGGGGGTGTTGAGTCCAGTTCACTGAAAAAGGGATAGGTCTTGTTTCTTACATATTGGGTTTATGGAACGGTATCTGAGCTAATTTGAAACCCTTGTTTTATGCATCACCCCACCTCACCTTTCCCGTTCAGCAGCCATAGTGTGTTTTCTAAACGTGTGACTCTGTTCTGTTTTGTAATTCAGTTCAAGTGTAGCGGTTTTTACATTCCCTCTAGAAGTGATATCTTATGATAAGTGTCTTTTTCTGTGTGACTTATTTCACTTAGAATCGTCGTACCTAAATCCACTCATCGTGCTGCTACTAGCCTTATGACGTGGATTTCATGGCTGAGTGATATTCCATTGTACATGAGGACCCCAACTTCTTTATCCATTTTTCTCTTTCCTAGGATATTTAAGGTGTAATGAAGTGGGGGTTCTTGTCAACAGAGCAGCCCTAAACTTTGGGGTGCCTGTGTCTTGCTGATTTTTAGTTTTCCCAATTTATACGCCCATGAGTGGAAGTGCCCTATGCTCTCCAAGCTGTGTTTTTTAGATGTTTCAGAACACACCGTACACTTCTCCAGAGTGGCTGTTGGCAATTTACATCCCACCCATCAGCGTAGCAAGGCTCCCATTTCTCCATGGCCGGTCCTGCATTTCTGGTTTGGACACTTTTTTCCGCATGGCCCTTTTGCCCGCTGGGAAGCGAGACTTCTTTGGAGCGCTGATTGGCCTTTCCAGGTTGCTTGGTTGGCCAAAAAGGGCGTATGCGTTTTTTCCTGAATATATTCAGGAAAAAACGCATACGCCCTTTTTGGCCAAGGGCATCATTGTCCACGTTTTGCCGCTTTTCAGGTGCTTTCAAGGCGATTCGAATCTACCTCCTGAAATCTGTTTCCTGCAATTCTGCCTTGCTTTCAAAGCCTCTTCGTTGCCTTCCCTTAATATATTTGTGGACGAGAGGTATCATTTAAAACTCTGCAGGTTTGTGAATTGCAGTGCCCCTGAGCTCCATTTTTCAACTCGCTTTTTTGGGAGCTGGCCGCAAAAGCGCAGGATTGCTTCAGGCCCTCTTCTGGTTCTGGGGGGCAGGCTGAGCTTGTGCTTAATTCTTCTTCCTGATGGGAAAATAGAGTGACCTGTGCCTGTCCCAACACCTAGAGCTAGTCTCTCATTGGTTCCCCCTCTTCCCGTTCATCCTCAGGACAAATTGCAACCTGTACGGAACAGGAGGTTAAAGGTGCTGATTCTCCAAGGAGGGAGATGGCTAGTAAATCGGCTGGAATGGCGAACCCGAGCAAAGGAGATGAGAAATGAGGTGCGTTTTAGAAACCTTTCCCGATCACACGGTGTACCATCTTCTGGGTTTCTCATGCCTGTTTTCGACGTAGGAAGATGCCCTTGAACCTGGAGATTTGGGACCCATGGGATGGGTACCATGCAGTATTACTTGAAAGGGTCTGCGTTGGCTCACCCAACCTCACCGAACCTCTCAGCCCCAAGAGTGTCCACCCTGATGTCTCAATCAGCTGTGGGTCTAGATATGGTCAATCCAGGTTGCATCACAGCCCCTGAACGAATTTTGTAAGAATTTCTCTCTCTTTCACTGTCTTTGTTTCACGGGTTTTGAAAAGTAATTTATTTTTATAATGGGGTTTAGCTGCTTTTCACGGCTGTGTTTATGCCGCTTTACACCCCCTTGACTCACTTACAGAGAGATATCAATACATAGGTTTGAAGATTCTTACTAGTCAGATATATTCTTGTGCGGTGAATAGGGGGTGTTGAGTCCAGTTCACTGAAAAAGGGATAGGTCTTGTCTCTTACATATTGGGTTTATGGAACGGTATCTGAGCTAATTTGAAACCCTTGTTTTATGCATCACCCCACCTCACCTTTCCCGTTCAGCAGCCATAGTGTGTTTTCTAAACGTGTGACTCTGTTCTGATTTGTAATTCAGTTCAAGTGTAGCGGTTTTTACATTCCCTCTAGAATTGATATCTTATGATAAGTGTCGTTTTCTGTGAGACTTATTTCACTTAGAATCGTCGTACCTAAATCCACTCATCGTGCTGCTACTAGCCTTATGACGTGGATTTCATGGCTGAGTGATATTCCATTGTACATGAGGACCCCAACTTCTTTATCCATTTTTCTCTTTCCTAGGATATTTAAGGTGTAATGAAGTGGGGGTTCTTGTCAACAGAGCAGCCCTAAACTTTGGGGTGCCTGTGTCTTTCTGATTTTTAGTTTTCCCAATTTATACGCCCATGAGTGGAAGTGCCCTATGCTCTCCAAGCTGTGTTTTTTAGATGTTTCAGAACACACCGTACACTTCTCCAGAGTGGCTGTTGGCAATTTACATCCCACCCATCAGCGTAGCAAGGCTCCCATTTCTCCATGGCCGGTCCTGCATTTCTGGTTTGGACACTTTTTTCCGCATGGCCCTTTTGCCCGCTGGGAAGCGAGACTTCTTTGGAGCGCTGATTGGCCTTTCCAGGTTGCTTGGTTGGCCAAAAAGGGCGTATGCGTTTTTTCCTGAATATATTCAGGAAAAAACGCATACGCCCTTTTTGGCCAAGGGCATCATTGTCCACGTTTTGCCGCTTTTCATGTGCTTTCAAGGCGATTCGAATCTACCTCCTGAAATCTGTTTCCTGCAATTCTGCCTTGCTTTCAAAGCCTCTTCGTTGCCTTCCCTTAATATATTTGTGGACGAGAGGTATCATTTAAAACTCTGCAGGTTTGTGAATTGCAGTGCCCCTGAGCTCCATTTTTCAACTCGCTTTTTTGGGAGCTGGCCGCAAAAGCGCAGGATTGCTTCAGGCCCTCTTCTGGTTCTGGGGGGCAGGCTGAGCTTGTGCTTAATTCTTCTTCCTGATGGGAAAATAGAGTGACCTGTGCCTGTCCCAACACCTAGAGCTAGTCTCTCATTGGTTCCCCCTCTTCCCGTTCATCCTCAGGACAAATTGCAACCAGTACGGAACAGGAGGTTAAAGGTGCTGATTCTCCAAGGAGGGAGATGGCTAGTAAATCGGCTGGAATGGCGAACCCGAGCAAAGGAGATGAGAAATGAGGTGCGTTTTAGAAACCTTTCCCGATCACACGGTGTACCATCTTCTGGGTTTCTCATGCCTGTTTTCGACGTAGGAAGATGCCCTTGAACCTGGAGATTTGGGACCCATGGGATGGGTACCATGCAGTATTACTTGAAAGGGTCTGCGTTGGCTCACCCAACCTCACCGAACCTCTCAGCCCCAAGAGTGTCCACCCTTATGTCTCAATCAGCTGTGGGTCTAGATATGGTCAATCCAGGTTGCATCACAGCCCCTGAACGAATTTTGTAAGAATTTCTCTCTCTTTCACTGTCTTTGTTTCACGGGTTTTGAAAAGTAATTTATTTTTATAATGGGGTTTAGCTGCTTTTCACGGCTGTGTTTATGCCGCTTTACACCCCCTTGACTCACTTACAGAGAGATATCAATACATAGGTTTGAAGATTCTTACTAGTCAGATATATTCTTGTGCGGTGAATAGGGGGTGTTGAGTCCAGTTCACTGAGCAAGGAATAGGTCTTGTCTCTTACATATTGGGTTTATGGAACGGTATCTGAGCTAATTTGAAACCCTTGTTTTATGCATCACCCCACCTCACCTTTCCCGTTCAGCAGCCATAGTGTGTTTTCTAAACGTGTGACTCTGTTCTGTTTTGTAATTCAGTTCAAGTGTAGCGGTTTTTACATTCCCTCTAGAATTGATATCTTATGATAAGTGTCGTTTTCTGTGTGACTTATTTCACTTAGAATCGTCGTACCTAAATCCACTCATCGTGCTGCTACTAGCCTTATGACGTGGATTTCATGGCTGAGTGATATTCCATTGTACATGAGGACCACAACTTCTTTATCCATTTTTCTCTTTCCTAGGATATTTAAGGTGTAATGAAGTGGGGGTTCTTGTCAACAGAGCAGCCCTAAACTTTGGGGTGCCTGTGTCTTGCTGATTTTTAGTTTTCCCAATTTATACGCCCATGAGTGGAAGTGCCCTATGCTCTCCAAGCTGTGTTTTTTAGATGTTTCAGAACACACCGTACACTTCTCCAGAGTGGCTGTTGGCAATTTACATCCCACCCATCAGCGTAGCAAGGCTCCCATTTCTCCATGGCCGGTCCTGCATTTCTGGTTTGGACACTTTTTTCCGCATGGCCGTTTTGCCCGCTGGGAAGCGAGACTTCTTTGGAGCGCTGATTGGCCTTTCCAGGTTGCTTGGTTGGCCAAAAAGGGCGTATGCGTTTTTTCCTGAATATATTCAGGAAAAAACGCATACGCCCTTTTTGGCCAAGGGCATCATTGTCCACGTTTTGCCGCTTTTCATGTGCTTTCAAGGTGATTCGAATCTACCTCCTGAAATCTGTTTCCTGCAATTCTGCCTTGCTTTCAAAGCCTCTTCGTTGCCTTCCCTTAAAATATTTGTGGACGAGAGGTATCATTTAAAACTCTGCAGGTTTGTGAATTGCAGTGCCCCTGAGCTCCATTTTTCAACTCGCTTTATTGGGAGCTGGCCGCAAAAGCGCAGGATTGCTTCAGGCCCTCTTCTGGTTCTGGGGGGCAGGCTGAGCTTGTGCTTAATTCTTCTTCCTGATGGGAAAATAGAGTGACCTGTGCCTGTCCCAACACCTGGAGCTAGTCTCTCATTGGTTCCCCCTCTTCCCGTTCATCCTCAGGACAAATTGCAACCTGTACGGAACAGGAGGTTAAAGGTGCTGATTCTCCAAGGAGGGAGATGGCTAGTAAATCGGCTGGAATGGCGAACCTGAGCAAAGGAGATGAGAAATGAGGTGCGTTTTAGAAACCTTTCCCGATCACACGGTGTACCATCTTCTGGGTTTCTCATGCCTGTTTTCGACGTAGGAAGATGCCCTTGAACCTGGAGATTTGGGACCCATGGGATGGGTACCATGCAGTATTACTTGAAAGGGTCTGCGTTGGCTCACCCAACCTCACCGAACCTCTCAGCCCCAAGAGTGTCCACCCTTATGTCTCAATCAGCTGTGGGTCTAGATATGGTCAATCCAGGTTGCATCACAGCCCCTGAACGAATTTTGTAAGAATTTCTCTCTCTTTCACTGTCTTTGTTTCACGGGTTTTGAAAAGTAATTTATTTTTATAATGGGGTTTAGCTGCTTTTCACGGCTGTGTTTATGCCGCTTTACACCCCCTTGACTCACTTACAGAGAGATATCAATACATAGGTTTGAAGATTCTTACTAGTCAGATATATTCTTGTGCGGTGAATAGGGGGTGTTGAGTCCAGTTCACTGAAAAAGGGATAGGTCTTGTCTCTTACATATTGGGTTTATGGAACGGTATCGGAGCTAATTTGAAACCCTTGTTTTATGCATCACCCCACCTCACCTTTCCCGTTCAGCAGCCATAGTGTGTTTTCTAAACGTGTGACTCTGTTCTGTTTTGTAATTCAGTTCAAGTGTAGCGGTTTTTACATTCCCTCTAGAAGTGATATCTTATGATAAGTGTCTTTTTCTGTGTGACTTATTTCACTTAGAATCGTCGTACCTAAATCCACTCATCGTGCTGCTACTAGCCTTATGACGTTGATTTCATGGCTGAGTGATATTCCATTGTACATGAGGACCCCAACTTCTTTATCCATTTTTCTCTTTCCTAGGATATTTAAGGTGTAATGAAGTGGGGGTTCTTGTCAACAGAGCAGCCCTAAACTTTGGGGTGCCTGTGTCTTGCTGATTTTTAGTTTTCCCAATTTATACGCCCATGAGTGGAAGTGCCCTATGCTCTCCAAGCTGTGTTTTTTAGATGTTTCAGAACACACCGTACACTTCTCCAGAGTGGCTGTTGGCAATTTACATCCCACCCATCAGCGTAGCAAGGCTCCCATTTCTCCATGGCCGGTCCTGCATTTCTGGTTTGGACACTTTTTTCCGCATGGCCCTTTTGCCCGCTGGGAAGCGAGACTTCTTTGGAGCGCTGATTGGCCTTTCCAGGTTGCTTGGTTGGCCAAAAAGGGCGTATGCGTTTTTTCCTGAATATATTCAGGAAAAAACGCATACGCCCTTTTTGGCCAAGGGCATCATTGTCCACGTTTTGCCGCTTTTCAGGTGCTTTCAAGGCGATTCGAATCTACCTCCTGAAATCTGTTTCCTGCAATTCTGCCTTGCTTTCAAAGCCTCTTCGTTGCCTTCCCTTAATATATTTGTGGACGAGAGGTATCATTTAAAACTCTGCAGGTTTGTGAATTGCAGTGCCCCTGAGCTCCATTTTTCAACTCGCTTTTTTGGGAGCTGGCCGCAAAAGCGCAGGATTGCTTCAGGCCCTCTTCTGGTTCTGGGGGGCAGGCTGAGCTTGTGCTTAATTCTTCTTCCTGATGGGAAAATAGAGTGACCTGTGCCTGTCCCAACACCTAGAGCTAGTCTCTCATTGGTTCCCCCTCTTCCCGTTCATCCTCAGGACAAATTGCAACCTGTACGGAACAGGAGGTTAAAGGTGCTGATTCTCCAAGGAGGGAGATGGCTAGTAAATCGGCTGGAATGGCGAACCCGAGCAAAGGAGATGAGAAATGAGGTGCGTTTTAGAAACCTTTCCCGATCACACGGTGTACCATCTTCTGGGTTTCTCATGCCTGTTTTCGACGTAGGAAGATGCCCTTAAACCTGGAGATTTGGGACCCATGGGATGGGTACCATGCAGTATTACTTGAAAGGGTCTGCGTTGGCTCACCCAACCTCACCGAACATCTCAGCCCCAAGAGTGTCCACCCTTATGTCTCAATCAGCTGTGGGTCTAGATATGGTCAATCCAGGTTGCATCACAGCCCCTGAACGAATTTTGTAAGAATTTCTCTCTCTTTCACTGTCTTTGTTTCACGGGTTTTGAAAAGTAATTTATTTTTATAATGGGGTTTAGCTGCTTTTCACGGCTGTGTTTATGCCGCTTTACACCCCCTTGACTCACTTACAGAGAGATATCAATACATAGGTTTGAAGATTCTTACTAGTCAGATATATTCTTGTGCGGTGAATAGGGGGTGTTGAGTCCAGTTCACTGAAAAAGGGATAGGTCTTGTTTCTTACATATTGGGTTTATGGAACGGTATCTGAGCTAATTTGAAACCCTTGTTTTATGCATCACCCCACCTCACCTTTCCCGTTCAGCAGCCATAGTGTGTTTTCTAAACGTGTGACTCTGTTCTGTTTTGTAATTCAGTTCAAGTGTAGCGGTTTTTACATTCCCTCTAGAAGTGATATCTTATGATAAGTGTCTTTTTCTGTGTGACTTATTTCACTTAGAATCGTCGTACCTAAATCCACTCATCGTGCTGCTACTAGCCTTATGACGTGGATTTCATGGCTGAGTGATATTCCATTGTACATGAGGACCCCAACTTCTTTATCCATTTTTCTCTTTCCTAGGATATTTAAGGTGTAATGAAGTGGGGGTTCTTGTCAACAGAGCAGCCCTAAACTTTGGGGTGCCTGTGTCTTGCTGATTTTTAGTTTTCCCAATTTATACGCCCATGAGTGGAAGTGCCCTATGCTCTCCAAGCTGTGTTTTTTAGATGTTTCAGAACACACCGTACACTTCTCCAGAGTGGCTGTTGGCAATTTACATCCCACCCATCAGCGTAGCAAGGCTCCCATTTCTCCATGGCCGGTCCTGCATTTCTGGTTTGGACACTTTTTTCCGCATGGCCCTTTTGCCCGCTGGGAAGCGAGACTTCTTTGGAGCGCTGATTGGCCTTTCCAGGTTGCTTGGTTGGCCAAAAAGGGCGTATGCGTTTTTTCCTGAATATATTCAGGAAAAAACGCATACGCCCTTTTTGGCCAAGGGCATCATTGTCCACGTTTTGCCGCTTTTCAGGTGCTTTCAAGGCGATTCGAATCTACCTCCTGAAATCTGTTTCCTGCAATTCTGCCTTGCTTTCAAAGCCTCTTCGTTGCCTTCCCTTAATATATTTGTGGACGAGAGGTATCATTTAAAACTCTGCAGGTTTGTGAATTGCAGTGCCCCTGAGCTCCATTTTTCAACTCGCTTTTTTGGCAGCGGGCCGCAAAAGCGCAGGATTGCTTCAGGCCCTCTTCTGGTTCTGGGGGGCAGGCTGAGCTTGTGCTTAATTCTTCTTCCTGATGGGAAAATAGAGTGACCTGTGCCTGTCCCAACACCTAGAGCTAGTCTCTCATTGGTTCCCCCTCTTCCCGTTCATCCTCAGGACAAATTGCAACCTGTACGGAACAGGAGGTTAAAGGTGCTGATTCTCCAAGGAGGGAGATGGCTAGTAAATCGGCTGGAATGGCGAACCCGAGCAAAGGAGATGAGAAATGAGGTGCGTTTTAGAAACCTTTCCCGATCACACGGTGTACCATCTTCTGGGTTTCTCATGCCTGTTTTCGACGTAGGAAGATGCCCTTGAACCTGGAGATTTGGGACCCATGGGATGGGTACCATGCAGTATTACTTGAAAGGGTCTGCGTTGGCTCACCCAACCTCACCGAACCTCTCAGCCCCAAGAGTGTCCACCCTGATGTCTCAATCAGCTGTGGGTCTAGATATGGTCAATCCAGGTTGCATCACAGCCCCTGAACGAATTTTGTAAGAATTTCTCTCTCTTTCACTGTCTTTGTTTCACGGGTTTTGAAAAGTAATTTATTTTTATAATGGGGTTTAGCTGCTTTTCACGGCTGTGTTTATGCCGCTTTACACCCCCTTGACTCACTTACAGAGAGATATCAATACATAGGTTTGAAGATTCTTACTAGTCAGATATATTCTTGTGCGGTGAATAGGGGGTGTTGAGTCCAGTTCACTGAAAAAGGGATAGGTCTTGTTTCTTACATATTGGGTTTATGGAACGGTATCTGAGCTAATTTGAAACCCTTGTTTTATGCATCACCCCACCTCACCTTTCCCGTTCAGCAGCCATAGTGTGTTTTCTAAACGTGTGACTCTGTTCTGTTTTGTAATTCAGTTCAAGTGTAGCGGTTTTTACATTCCCTCTAGAAGTGATATCTTATGATAAGTGTCTTTTTCTGTGTGACTTATTTCACTTAGAATCGTCGTACCTAAATCCACTCATCGTGCTGCTACTAGCCTTATGACGTGGATTTCATGGCTGAGTGATATTCCATTGTACATGAGGACCCCAACTTCTTTATCCATTTTTCTCTTTCCTAGGATATTTAAGGTGTAATGAAGTGGGGGTTCTTGTCAACAGAGCAGCCCTAAACTTTGGGGTGCCTGTGTCTTGCTGATTTTTAGTTTTCCCAATTTATACGCCCATGAGTGGAAGTGCCCTATGCTCTCCAAGCTGTGTTTTTTAGATGTTTCAGAACACACCGTACACTTCTCCAGAGTGGCTGTTGGCAATTTACATCCCACCCATCAGCGTAGCAAGGCTCCCATTTCTCCATGGCCGGTCCTGCATTTCTGGTTTGGACACTTTTTTCCGCATGGCCCTTTTGCCCGCTGGGAAGCGAGACTTCTTTGGAGCGCTGATTGGCCTTTCCAGGTTGCTTGGTTGGCCAAAAAGGGCGTATGCGTTTTTTCCTGAATATATTCAGGAAAAAACGCATACGCCCTTTTTGGCCAAGGGCATCATTGTCCACGTTTTGCCGCTTTTCATGTGCTTTCAAGGCGATTTGAATCTACCTCCTGAAATCTGTTTCCTGCAATTCTGCCTTGCTTTCAAAGCCTCTTCGTTGCCTTCCCTTAATATATTTGTGGACGAGAGGTATCATTTAAAACTCTGCAGGTTTGTGAATTGCAGTGCCCCTGAGCTCCATTTTTCAACTCGCTTTTTTGGGAGCTGACCGCAAAAGCGCAGGATTGCTTCAGGCCCTCTTCTGGTTCTGGGGGGCAGGCTGAGCTTGTGCTTAATTCTTCTTCCTGATGGGAAAATAGAGTGGCCTGTGCCTGTCCCAACACCTAGAGCTAGTCTCTCATTGGTTCCCCCTCTTCCCGTTCATCCTCAGGACAAATTGCAACCTGTACGGAACAGGAGGTTAAAGGTGCTGATTCTCCAAGGAGGGAGATGGCTAGTAAATCGGCTGGAATGGCGAACCCGAGCAAAGGAGATGAGAAATGAGGTGCGTTTTAGAAACCTTTCCCGATCACATGGTGTACCATCTTCTGGGTTTCTCATGCCTGTTTTCGACGTAGGAAGATACCCTTGAACCTGGAGATTTGGGACCCATGGGATGGGTACCATGCAGTATTACTTGAAAGGGTCTGCGTTGGCTCACCCAACCTCACCGAACCTCTCAGCCCCAAGAGTGTCCACCCTTATGTCTCAATCAGCTGTGGGTCTAGATATGGTCAATCCAGGTTGCATCAGAGCCCCTGAACGAATTTTGTAAGAATTTCTCTCTCTTTCACTGTCTTTGTTTCACGGGTTTTGAAAAGTAATTTATTTTTATAATGGGGTTTAGCTGCTTTTCACGGCTGTGTTTATGCCGCTTTACACCCCCTTGACTCACTTACAGAGAGATATCAATACATAGGTTTGAAGATTCTTCCTAGTCAGATATATTCTTGTGCGGTGAATAGGGGGTGTTGAGTCCAGTTCACTGAAAAAGGAATAGGTCTTGTCTCTTACATATTGGGTTTATGGAACGGTATCTGAGCTAATTTGAAACCCTTGTTTTATGCATCACCCCACCTCACCTTTCCCGTTCAGCAGCCGTAGTGTGTTTCCTAAACGTGTGACTCTGTTCTGTTTTGTAATTCAGTTCAAGTGTAGCGGATTTTACATTCCCTCTAGAAGTGATATCTTATGATAAGTGTCTTTTTCTGTGTGACTTATTTCACTTAGAATCGTCGTACCTAAATCCACTCATCGTGCTGCTACTAGCCTTATGACGTTGATTTCATGGCTGAGTGATATTCCATTGTACATGAGGACCCCAACTTCTTTATCCACTTTTTTCTTTCCTAGGATATTGAAGGTGTAATGAAGTGGGGGTTCTTGTCAACAGAGCAGCCCTAAACTTTGGGGTGCCTTTGTCTTGCTGATTTTTAGTTTTCCCAATTTATACGCCCATGAGTGGAAGTGCCCTATGCTCTCCAAGCTGTGTTTTTTAGATGTTTCCGAACATACCGTACACTTCTCCAGAGTGGCTGTTGGCAATTTACATCCCACCCATCAGCGTAGCAAGGCTCCCATTTCTCCATGGCCGGTCCTGCATTTCTGGTTTGGACACTTTTTTCCGCATGGCCCTTTTGCCCGCTGGGAAGCGAGACTTCTTTGGAGCGCTGATTGGCCTTTCCAGGTTGCTTGGTTGGCCAAAAAGGGCGTATGCGTTTTTTCCTGAATATATTCAGGAAAAAACGCATACGCCCTTTTTGGCCAAGGGCATCATTGTCCACGTTTTGCCGCTTTTCATGTGCTTTCAAGGCGATTCGAATCTACCTCCTGAAATCTGTTTCCTGCAATTCTGCCTTGCCTTCAAAGCCTCTTCGTTGCCTTCCCTTAATATATTTGTGGACGGGAGGTATCATTTAAAACTCTGCAGGTTTGTGAATTGCAGTGCCCCTGAGCTCCATTTTTCAACTCGCTTTTTTGGGAGCTGGCCGCAAAAGCGCAGGATTGTTTCAGGCCCTCTTCTGGTTCTGGGGGGCAGGCTGAGCTTGTGCTTAATTCTTCTTCCTGATGGGAAAATAGAGTGACCTGTGCCTGTCCCAACCCCTGGAGCTTGTCTCTCATTGGTTCCCCCTCTTCCCGTTCATCCTCAGGACTAATTGCAACCTGTACGGAACAGGAGGGTAAAGGTGCTGATTCTGCAAGGAGGGAGATGGCTAGTAAATCGGCTGGAATGGCGAACCCGAGCAAAGGAGATGAGAAATGAGGTGAGTTTTAGAAACCTTTCCCGATCACATGGTGTACCATCTTCTGGGTTTCTCATGCCTGTTTTCGACGTAGGAAGATGCCCTTGAACCTGGAGATTTGGGACCCATGGGATGGGTACCATGCAGTATTACTTGAAAGTGTCTGCGTTGGCTCACCCAACCTCACCGAACCTCTCAGCCCCAAGAGTGTCCACCCTTATGTCTCAATCAGCTGTGGGTCTAGATATGGTCAATCCAGGTTGCATCACAGCCCCTGAACGAATTTTGTAAGAATTTCTCTCTCTTTCACTGTCTTTGTTTCACGGGTTTTGAAAAGTAATTTATTTTTATAATGGGGTTTAGCTGCTTTTCACGGCTGTGTTTATGCCGCTTTACACCCCCTTGACTCACTTACAGAGAGATATCAATACATAGGTTTGAAGATTCTTACTAGTCAGATATATTCTTGTGCGGTGAATAGGGGGTGTTGAGTCCAGTTCACTGAAAAAGGAATAGGTCTTGTCTCTTACATATTGGGTTTATGGAACAGTATCTGAGCTAATTTGAAACCCTTGTTTTATGCATCACCCCACCTCACCTTTCCCGTTCAGCAGCCGTAGTGTGTTTCCTAAACGTGTGACTCTGTTCTGTTTTGTAATTCAGTTCAAGTGTAGCGGTTTTTACATTCCCTCTAGAAGTGATATCTTATGATAAGTGTCTTTTTCTGTGTGACTTATTTCACTTAGAATCGTCGTACCTAAATCCACTCATCGTGCTGCTACTAGCCTTATGACGTTGATTTCATGGCTGAGTGATATTCCATTGTACATGAGGACCACAACTTCTTTATCCACTTTTTTTTTCCTAGGATATTTAAGGTGTAATGAAGTGGGGGTTCTTGTCAACAGAGCAGCCCTAAACTTTGGGGTGCCTGTGTCTTGCTGATTTTTAGTTTTCCCAATTTATACGCCCATGAGTGGAAGTGCCCTATGCTCTCCAAGCTGTGTTTTTTAGATGTTTCAGAACACACCGTACACTTCTCCAGAGTGGCTGTTGGCAATTTACATCCCACCCATCAGCGTAGCAAGGCTCCCATTTCTCCATGGCCGGTCCTGCATTTCTGGTTTGGACACTTTTTTCCGCATGGCCCTTTTGCCCGCTGGGAAGCGAGACTTCTTTGGAGCGCTGATTGGCCTTTCCAGGTTGCTTGGTTGGCCAAAAAGGGCGTATGCGTTTTTTCCTGAATATATTCAGGAAAAAACGCATACGCCCTTTTTGGCCAAGGGCATCATTGTCCACGTTTTGCCGCTTTTCATGTGCTTTCAAGGCGATTCGAATCTACCTCCTGAAATCTGTTTCCTGCAATTCTGCCTTGCTTTCAAAGCCTCTTCGTTGCCTTCCCTTAATATATTTGTGGACGAGAGGTATCATTTAAAACTCTGCAGGTTTGTGAATTGCAGTGCCCCTGAGCTCCATTTTTCAACTCGCTTTTTTGGGAGCTGACCGCAAAAGCGCAGGATTGCTTCAGGCCCTCTTCTGGTTCTGGGGGGCAGGCTGAGCTTGTGCTTAATTCTTCTTCCTGATGGGAAAATAGAGTGACCTGTGCCTGTCCCAACACCTAGAGCTAGTCTCTCATTGGTTCCCCCTCTTCCCGTTCATCCTCAGGACAAATTGCAGCCTGTACGGAACAGGAGGTTAAAGGTGCTGATTCTCCAAGGAGGGAGATGGCTAGTAAATCGGCTGGAATGGCGAACCCGAGCAAAGGAGATGAGAAATGAGGTGCGTTTTAGAAACCTTTCCTGATCACACGGTGTACCATCTTCTGGGTTTCTCATGCCTGTTTTCGACGTAGGAAGATGCCCTTGAACCTGGAGATTTGGGACCCATGGGATGGGTACCATGCAGTATTACTTGAAAGGGTCTGCGTTGGCTCACCCAACCTCACCGAACCTCTCAGCCCCAAGAGTGTCCACCCTTATGTCTCCATCAGCTGTGGGTCTAGATATGGTCAATCCAGGTTGCATCACAGCCCCTGAACGAATTTTGGAAGAATTTCTCTCTCTTTCACTGTCTTTGTTTCACGGGTTTTGAAAAGTAATTTATTTTTATAATGGGGTTTAGCTGCTTTTCACGGCTGTGTTTATGCCACTTTACACCCCCTTGACTCACTTACAGAGAGATATCAATACATAGGTTTGAAGATTCTTACTAGTCAGATATATTCTTGTGCGGTGAATAGGGGGTGTTGAGTCCAGTTCACTGAAAAAGGAATAGGTCTTGTCTCTTACATATTGGGTTTATGGAACGGTATCTGAGCTAATTTGAAACCCTTGTTTTATGCATCACCCCACCTCACCTTTCCCGTTCAGCAGCCGTAGTGTGTTTCCTAAACGTGTGACTCTGTTCTGTTTTGTAATTCAGTTCAAGTGTAGCGGTTTTTACATTCCCTCTAGAAGTGATATCTTATGATAAGTGTCTTTTTCTGTGTGACTTATGTCACTTAGAATCGTCGTACCTAAATCCACTCATCGTGCTGCTACTAGCCTTATGATGTGGATTTCATGGCTGAGTGATATTCCATTGTACATGAGGACCCCAACTTCTTTATCCATTTTTCTCTTTCCTAGGATATTTAAGGTGTAATGAAGTGGGGGTTCTTGTCAACAGAGCAGCCCTAAACTTTGGGGTGCCTGTGTCTTGCTGATTTTTAGTTTTCCCAATTTATACGCCCATGAGTGGAAGTGCCCTATGCTCTCCAAGCTGTGTTTTTTAGATGTTTCAGAACACACCGTACACTTCTCCAGAGTGGCTGTTGGCAATTTACATCCCACCCATCAGCGTAGCAAGGCTCCCATTTCTCCATGGCCGGTCCTGCATTTCTGGTTTGGACACTTTTTTCCGCATGGCCCTTTTGCCCGCTGGGAAGCGAGACTTCTTTGGAGCGCTGATTGGCCTTTCCAGGTTGCTTGGTTGGCCAAAAAGGGCGTATGCGTTTTTTCCTGAATATATTCAGGAAAAAACGCATACGCCCTTTTTGGCCAAGGGCATCATTGTCCACGTTTTGCCGCTTTTCATGTGCTTTCAAGGCGATTCGAATCTACCTCCTGAAATCTGTTTCCTGCAATTCTGCCTTGCTTTCAAAGCCTCTTCGTTGCCTTCCCTTAATATATTTGTGGACGAGAGGTATCATTTAAAACTCTGCAGGTTTGTGAATTGCAGTGCCCCTGAGCTCCATTTTTCAACTCGCTTTTTTGGGAGCTGGCCGCAAAAGCGCAGGATTGCTTCAGGCCCTCTTCTGGTTCTGGGGGGCAGGCTGAGCTTGTGCTTAATTCTTCTTCCTGATGGGAAAATAGAGTGACCTGTGCCTGTCTCAACACCTAGAGCTAGTCTCTCATTGGTTCCCCCTCTTCCCGTTCATCCTCAGGACAAATTGCAACCTGTACGGAACAGGAGGTTAAAGGTGCTGATTCTCCAAGGAGGGAGATGGCTAGTAAATCGGCTGGAATGGCGAACCCGAGCAAAGGAGATGAGAAATGAGGTGCGTTTTAGAAACCTTTCCCGATCACACGGTGTACCATCTTCTGGGTTTCTCATGCCTGTTTTCGACGTAGGAAGATGCCCTTGAACCTGGAGATTTGGGACCCATGGGATGGGTACCATGCAGTATTACTTGAAAGGGTCTGCGTTGGCTCACCCAACCTCACCGAACCTCTCAGCCCCAAGAGTGTCCACCCTTATGTCTCAATCAGCTGTGGGTCTAGATATGGTCAATCCAGGTTGCATCACAGCCCCTGAACGAATTTTGTAAGAATTTCTCTCTCTTTCACTGTCTTTGTTTCACGGGTTTTGAAAAGTAATTTATTTTTATAATGGGGTTTAGCTGCTTTTCACGGCTGTGTTTATGCCGCTTTACACCCCCTTGACTCACTTACAGAGAGATATCAATACATAGGTTTGAAGATTCTTCCTAGTCAGATATATTCTTGTGCGGTGAATAGGGGGTGTTGAGTCCAGTCCACTGAGCAAGGAATAGGTCTTGTCTCTTACATATTGGGTTTATGGAACGGTATCTGAGCTAATTTGAAACCCTTGTTTTATGCATCACCCCACCTCACCTTTCCCGTTCAGCAGCCGTAGTGTGTTTCCTAAACGTGTGACTCTGTTCTGTTTTGTAATTCAGTTCAAGTGTAGCGGTTTTTACATTCCCTCTAGAAGTGATATCTTATGATAAGTGTCTTTTTCTGTGTGACTTATTTCACTTAGAATCGTCGTACCTAAATCCACTCATCGAGCTGCTACTAGCCTTATGACGTTGATTTCATGGCTGAGTGATATTCCATTGTACATGAGGACCACAACTTCTTTATCCATTTTTCTCTTTCCTAGGATATTTAAGGTGTAATGAAGTGGGGGTTCTTGTCAACAGAGCAGCCCTAAACTTTGGGGTGCCTGTGTCTTGCTGATTTTTAGTTTTCCCAATTTATACGCCCATGAGTGGAAGTGCCCTATGCTCTCCAAGCTGTGTTTTTTAGATGTTTCAGAACACACCGTACACTTCTCCAGAGTGGCTGTTGGCAATTTACATCCCACCCATCAGCGTAGCAAGGCTCCCATTTCTCCATGGCCGGTCCTGCATTTCTGGTTTGGACACTTTTTTCCGCATGGCCCTTTTGCCCGCTGGGAAGCGAGACTTCTTTGGAGCGCTGATTGGCCTTTCCAGGTTGCTTGGTTGGCCAAAAAGGGCGTATGCGTTTTTTCCTGAATATATTCAGGAAAAAACGCATACGCCCTTTTTGGCCAAGGGCATCATTGTCCACGTTTTGCCGCTTTTCATGTGCTTTCAAGGCGATTCGAATCTACCTCCTGAAATCTGTTTCCTGCAATTCTGCCTTGCTTTCAAAGCCTCTTCGTTGCCTTCCCTTAATATATTTGTGGACGAGAGGTATCATTTAAAACTCTGCAGGTTTGTGAATTGCAGTGCCCCTGAGCTCCATTTTTCAACTCGCTTTTTTGGGAGCTGGCCGCAAAAGCGCAGGATTGCTTCAGGCCCTCTTCTGGTTCTGGGGGGCAGGCTGAGCTTGTGCTTAATTCTTCTTCCTGATGGGAAAATAGAGTGACCTGTGCCTGTCTCAACACCTAGAGCTAGTCTCTCATTGGTTCCCCCTCTTCCCGTTCATCCTCAGGACAAATTGCAACCTGTACGGAACAGGAGGTTAAAGGTGCTGATTCTCCAAGGAGGGAGATGGCTAGTAAATCGGCTGGAATGGCGAACCCGAGCGAAGGAGATGAGAAATGAGGTGCGTTTTAGAAACCTTTCCCGATCACACGGTGTACCATCTTCTGGGTTTCTCATGCCTGTTTTCGACGTAGGAAGATGCCCTTGAACCTGGAGATTTGGGACCCATGGGATGGGTACCATGCAGTATTACTTGAAAGGGTCTGCGTTGGCTCACCCAACCTCACCGAACCTCTCAGCCCCAAGAGTGTCCACCCTTATGTCTCAATCAGCTGTGGGTCTAGATATGGTCAATCCAGGTTGTATCACAGCCCCTGAACGAATTTTGGAAGAATTTCTCTCTCTTTCACTGTCTTTGTTTCACGGGTTTTGAAAAGTAATTTATTTTTATAATGGGGTTTAGCTGCTTTTCACGGCTGTGTTTATGCCGCTTTACACCCCCTTGACTCACTTACAGAGAGATATCAATACATAGGTTTGAAGATTCTTACTAGTCAGATATATTCTTGTGCGGTGAATAGGGGGTGTTGAGTCCAGTTCACTGAGCAAGGAATAGGTCTTGTCTCTTACATATTGGGTTTATGGAACGGTATCTGAGCTAATTTGAAACCCTTGTTTTATGCATCACCCCACCTCACCTTTCCCGTTCAGCAGCCGTAGTGTGTTTCCTAAACGTGTGACTCTGTTCTGTTTTGTAATTCAGTTCAAGTGTAGCGGTTTTTACATTCCCTCTAGAAGTGATATCTTATGATAAGTGTCTTTTTCTGTGTGACTTATTTCACTTAGAATCGTCGTACCTAAATCCACTCATCGTGCTGCTACTAGCCTTATGACGTTGATTTCATGGCTGAGTGATATTCCATTGTACATGAGGACCCCAACTTCTTTATCCATTTTTCTCCTTCCTAGGATATTGAAGGTGTAATGAAGTGGGGGTTCTTGTCAACAGAGCAGCCCTAAACTTTGGGGTGCCTGTGTCTTGCTGATTTTTAGTTTTCCCAATTTATACGCCCATGAGTGGAAGTGCCCTATGCTCTCCAAGCTGTGTTTTTTAGATGTTTCCGAACACACCGTACACTTCTCCAGAGTGGCTGTTGGCAATTTACATCCCACCCATCAGCGTAGCAAGGCTCCCATTTCTCCATGGCCGGTCCTGCATTTCTGGTTTGGACACTTTTTTCCGCATGGCCCTTTTGCCCGCTGGGAAGCGAGACTTCTTTGGAGCGCTGATTGGCCTTTCCAGGTTGCTTGGTTGGCCAAAAAGGGCGTATGCGTTTTTTCCTGAATATATTCAGGAAAAAACGCATACGCCCTTTTTGGCCAAGGGCATCATTGTCCACGTTTTGCCGCTTTTCATGTGCTTTCAAGGTGATTCGAATCTACCTCCTGAAATCTGTTTCCTGCAATTCTGCCTTGCTTTCAAGGCCTCTTCGTTGCCTTCCCTTAATATATTTGTGGACAAGAGATATCATTTAAAACTCTGCAGGTTTGTGAATTGCAGTGCCCCTGAGCTCCATTTTTCAACTCGCTTTTTTGGGAGCTGGCCGCAAAAGCGCAGGATTGCTTCAGGCCCTCTTCTGGTTCTGGGGGGCAGGCTGAGCTTGTGCTTAATTCTTCTTCCTGATGGGAAAATAGAGTGACCTGTGCCTGTCCCAACCCCTGGAGCTTGTCTCTCATTGGTTCCCCCTCTTCCCGTTCATCCTCAGGACTAATTGCAACCTGTACGGAACAGGAGGGTAAAGGTGCTGATTCTCCAAGGAGGGAGATGGCTAGTAAATCGGCTGGAATGGCGAACCCGAGCAAAGGAGATGAGAAATGAAGTGCGTTTTAGAAACCTTTCCCGATCACATGGTGTACCATCTTCTGGGTTTCTCATGCCTGTTTTCGACGTAGGAAGATGCCCTTGAACCTGGAGATTTGGGACCCATGGGATGGGTACCATGCAGTATTACTTGAAAGGGTCTGCGTTGGCTCACCCAACCTCACCGAACCTCTCAGCCCCAAGAGTGTCCACCCTTATGTCTCAATCAGCTGTGGGTCTAGATATGGTCAATCCAGGTTGCATCACAGCCCCTGAACGAATTTTGTAAGAATTTCTCTCTCTTTCACTGTCTTTGTTTCACGGGTTTTGAAAAGTAATTTATTTTTATAATGGGGTTTAGCTGCTTTTCACGGCTGTGTTTATGCCGCTTTACACCCCCTTCACTCACTTACAGAGAGATATCAATACATAGGTTTGAAGATTCTTCCTAGTCAGATATATTCTTGTGCGGTGAATAGGGGGTGTTGAGTCCAGTTCACTGAAAAAGGAATAGGTCTTGTCTCTTACATATTGGGTTTATGGAACGGTATCTGAGCTAATTTGAAACCCTTGTTTTATGCATCACCCCACCTCACCTTTCCCGTTCAGCAGCCGTAGTGTGTTTCCTAAACGTGTGACTCTGTTCTGTTTTGTAATTCAGTTCAAGTGTAGCGGTTTTTACATTCCCTCTAGAAGTGATATCTTATGATAAGTGTCTTTTTCTGTGTGACTTATTTCACTTAGAATCGTCGTACCTAAATCCACTCATCGTGCTGCTACTAGCCTTATGACGTTGATTTCATGGCTGAGTGATATTCCATTGTACATGAGGACCACAACTTCTTTATCCACTTTTTTTTTCCTAGGATATTTAAGGTGTAATGAAGTGGGGGTTCTTGTCAACAGAGCAGCCCTAAACTTTGGGGTGCCTGTGTCTTGCTGATTTTTAGTTTTCCCAATTTATACGCCCATGAGTGGAAGTGCCCTATGCTCTCCAAGCTGTGTTTTTTAGATGTTTCAGAACACACCGTACACTTCTCCAGAGTGGCTGTTGGCAATTTACATCCCACCCATCAGCGTAGCAAGGCTCCCATTTCTCCATGGCCGGTCCTGCATTTCTGGTTTGGACACTTTTTTCCGCATGGCCCTTTTGCCCGCTGGGAAGCGAGACTTCTTTGGAGCGCTGATTGGCCTTTCCAGGTTGCTTGGTTGGCCAAAAAGGGCGTATGCGTTTTTTCCTGAATATATTCAGGAAAAAACGCATACGCCCTTTTTGGCCAAGGGCATCATTGTCCACGTTTTGCCGCTTTTCATGTGCTTTCAAGGCGATTCGAATCTACCTCCTGAAATCTGTTTCCTGCAATTCTGCCTTGCTTTCAAAGCCTCTTCGTTGCCTTCCCTTAATATATTTGTGGACGAGAGGTATCATTTAAAACTCTGCAGGTTTGTGAATTGCAGTGCCCCTGAGCTCCATTTTTCAACTCGCTTTTTTGGGAGCTGACCGCAAAAGCGCAGGATTGCTTCAGGCCCTCTTCTGGTTCTGGGGGGCAGGCTGAGCTTGTGCTTAATTCTTCTTCCTGATGGGAAAATAGAGTGACCTGTGCCTGTCCCAACACCTAGAGCTAGTCTCTCATTGGTTCCCCCTCTTCCCGTTCATCCTCAGGACAAATTGCAACCTGTACGGAACAGGAGGTTAAAGGTGCTGATTCTCCAAGGAGGGAGATGGCTAGTAAATCGGCTGGAATGGCGAACCCAAGCAAAGGAGATGAGAAATGAGGTGCGTTTTAGAAACCTTTCCTGATCACACGGTGTACCATCTTCTGGGTTTCTCATGCCTGTTTTCGACGTAGGAAGATGCCCTTGAACCTGGAGATTTGGGACCCATGGGATGGGTACCATGCAGTATTACTTGAAAGGGTCTGCGTTGGCTCACCCAACCTCACCGAACCTCTCAGCCCCAAGTGTGTCCACCCTTATGTCTCAATCAGCTGTGGGTCTAGATATGGTCAATCCAGGTTGCATCACAGGCCCTGAACGAATTTTGGAAGAATTTCTCTCTCTTTCACTGTCTTTGTTTCACGGGTTTTGAAAAGTAATTTATTTTTATAATGGGGTTTAGCTGCTTTTCACGGCTGTGTTTATGCCACTTTACACCCCCTTGACTCACTTACAGAGAGATATCAATACATAGGTTTGAAGATTCTTACTAGTCAGATATATTCTTGTGCGGTGAATAGGGGGTGTTGAGTCCAGTTCACTGAAAAAGGTATAGGTCTTGTCTCTAACATATTGGGTTTATGGAACGGTATCTGAGCTAATTTGAAACCCTTGTTTTATGCATCACCCCACCTCACCTTTCCCGTTCAGCAGCCGTAGTGTGTTTCCTAAACGTGTGACTCTGTTCTGTTTTGTAATTCAGTTCAAGTGTAGCGGTTTTTACATTCCCTCTAGAAGTGATATCTTATGATAAGTGTCTTTTTCTGTGTGACTTATTTCACTTAGAATCGTCGTACCTAAATCCACTCATCTTGCTGCTACTAGCCTTATGACGTTGATTTCATGGCTGAGTGATATTCCATTGTACATGAGGACCCCAACTTCTTTATCCATTTTTCTCTTTCCTAGGATATTGAAGGTGTAATGAAGTGGGGGTTCTTGTCAACAGAGCAGCCCTAAACTTTGGGGTGCCTGTGTCTTGCTGATTTTTAGTTTTCCCAATTTATACGCCCATGAGTGGAAGTGCCCTATGCTCTCCAAGCTGTGTTTTTTAGATGTTTCAGAACACACCGTACACTTCTCCAGAGTGGCTGTTGGCAATTTACATCCCACCCATCAGCGTAGCAAGGCTCCCATTTCTCCATGGCCGGTCCTGCATTTCTGGTTTGGACACTTTTTTCCGCATGGCCCTTTTGCCCGCTGGGAAGCGAGACTTCTTTGGAGCGCTGATTGGCCTTTCCAGGTTGCTTGGTTGGCCAAAAAGGGCGTATGCGTTTTTTCCTGAATATATTCAGGAAAAAACGCATACGCCCTTTTTGGCCAAGGGCATCATTGTCCACGTTTTGCCGCTTTTCATGTGCTTTCAAGGCGATTCAAATCTACCTCCTGAAATCTGTTTCCTGCAATTCTGCCTTGCTTTCAAAGCCTCTTCGTTGCCTTCCCTTAATATATTTGTGGACGAGAGGTATCATTTAAAACTCTGCAGGTTTGTGAATTGCAGTGTCCCTGAGCTCCATTTTTCAACTCGCTTTTTTGGGAGCTGGCCGCAAAAGCGCAGGATTGCTTCAGGCCCTCTTCTGGTTCTGGGGGGCAGGCTGAGCTTGTGCTTAATTCTTCTTCCTGATGGGAAAATAGAGTGACCTGTGCCTGTCTCAACACCTAGAGCTAGTCTCTCATTGGTTCCCCCTCTTCCCGTTCATCCTCAGGACAAATTGCAACCTGTACGGAACAGGAGGTTAAAGGTGCTGATTCTCCAAGGAGGGAGATGGCTAGTAAATCGGCTGGAATGGCGAACCCGAGCAAAGGAGATGAGAAATGAGGTGCGTTTTAGAAACCTTTCCCGATCACACGGTGTACCATCTTCTGGGTTTCTCATGCCTGTTTTCGACGTAGGAAGATGCCCTTGAACCTGGAGATTTGGGACCCATGGGATGGGTACCATGCAGTATTACTTGAAAGGGTCTGCGTTGGCTCACCCAACCTCACCGAACCTCTCAGCCCCAAGAGTGTCCACCCTTATGTCTCAATCAGCTGTGGGTCTAGATATGGTCAATCCAGGTTGCATCACAGCCCCTGAACGAATTTTGTAAGAATTTCTCTCTCTTTCACTGTCTTTGTTTCACGGGTTTTGAAAAGTAATTTATTTTTATAATGGGGTTTAGCTGCTTTTCACGGCTGTGTTTATGCCGCTTTACACCCCCTTGACTCACTTACAGAGAGATATCAATACATAGGTTTGAAGATTCTTACTAGTCAGATATATTCTTGTGCGGTGAATAGGGGGTGTTGAGTCCAGTTCACTGAAAAAGGAATAGGTCTTGTCTCTTACATATTGGGTTTATGGAACGGTATCTGAGCTAATTTGAAACCCTTGTTTTATGCATCACCCCACCTCACCTTTCCCGTTCAGCAGCCATAGTGTGTTTTCTAAACGTGTGACTCTGTTCTGTTTTGTAATTCAGTTCAAGTGTAGCGGTTTTTACATTCCCTCTAGAAGTGATATCTTATGATAAGTGTCTTTTTCTGTGTGACTTATTTCACTTAGAATCGTCGTACCTAAATCCACTCATCGTGCTGCTACTAGCCTTATGACGTTGATTTCATGGCTGAGTGATATTCCATTGTACATGAGGACCACAACTTCTTTATCCATTTTTCTCTTTCCTAGGATATTTAAGGTGTAATGAAGTGGGGGTTCTTGTCAACAGAGCAGCCCTAAACTTTGGGGTGCCTGTGTCTTGCTGATTTTTAGTTTTCCCAATTTATACGCCCATGAGTGGAAGTGCCCTATGCTCTCCAAGCTGTGTTTTTTAGATGTTTCAGAACACACCGTACACTTCTCCAGAGTGGCTGTTGGCAATTTACATCCCACCCATCAGCGTAGCAAGGCTCCCATTTCTCCATGGCCGGTCCTGCATTTCTGGTTTGGACACTTTTTTCCGCATGGCCCTTTTGCCCGCTGGGAAGCGAGACTTCTTTGGAGCGCTGATTGGCCTTTCCAGGTTGCTTGGTTGGCCAAAAAGGGCGTATGCGTTTTTTCCTGAATATATTCAGGAAAAAACGCATACGCCCTTTTTGGCCAAGGGCATCATTGTCCACGTTTTGCCGCTTTTCATGTGCTTTCAAGGCGATTCGAATCTACCTCCTGAAATCTGTTTCCTGCAATTCTGCCTTGCTTTCAAAGCCTCTTCGTTGCCTTCCCTTAATATATTTGTGGACGAGAGGTATCATTTAAAACTCTGCAGGTTTGTGAATTGCAGTGCCCCTGAGCTCCATTTTTCAACTCGCTTTTTTGGGAGCTGGCCGCAAAAGCGCAGGATTGCTTCAGGCCCTCTTCTGGTTCTGGGGGGCAGGCTGAGCTTGTGCTTAATTCTTCTTCCTGATGGGAAAATAGAGTGACCTGTGCCTGTCCCAACACCTAGAGCTAGTCTCTCATTGGTTCCCCCTCTTCCCGTTCATCCTCAGGACAAATTGCAACCTGTACGGAACAGGAGGTTAAAGGTGCTGATTCTCCAAGGAGGGAGATGGCTAGTAAATCGGCTGGAATGGCGAACCCAAGCAAAGGAGATGAGAAATGAGGTGCGTTTTAGAAACCTTTCCTGATCACACGGTGTACCATCTTCTGGGTTTCTCATGCCTGTTTTCGACGTAGGAAGATGCCCTTGAACCTGGAGATTTGGGACCCATGGGATGGGTACCATGCAGTATTACTTGAAACGGTCTGCGTTGGCTCACCCAACCTCACCGAACCTCTCAGCCCCAAGAGTGTCCACCCTTATGTCTCAATCAGCTGTGGGTCTAGATATGGTCAATCCAGGTTGCATCACAGCCCCTGAACGAATTTTGTAAGAATTTCTCTCTCTTTCACTGTCTTTGTTTCACGGGTTTTGAAAAGTAATTTATTTTTATAATGGGGTTTAGCTGCTTTTCACGGCTGTGTTTATGCCGCTTTACACCCCCTTGACTCACTTACAGAGAGATATCAATACATAGGTTTGAAGATTCTTACTAGTCAGATATATTCTTCTGCGGTGAATAGGGGGTGTTGAGTCCAGTTCACTGAAAAAGGAATAGGTCTTGTCTCTTACATATTGGGTTTATGGAACGGTATCTGAGCTAATTTGAAACCCTTGTTTTATGCATCACCCCACCTCACCTTTCCCGTTCAGCAGCCGTAGTGTGTTTCCTAAACGTGTGACTCTGTTCTGTTTTGTAATTCAGTTCAAGTGTAGCGGTTTTTACATTCCCTCTAGAAGTGATATCTTATGATAAGTGTCTTTTTCTGTGTGACTTATTTCACTTAGAATCGTCGTACCTAAATCCACTCATCGTGCTGCTACTAGCCTTATGACGTTGATTTCATGGCTGAGTGATATTCCATTGTACATGAGGACCCCAACTTCTTTATCCATTTTTCTCTTTCCTAGGATATTTAAGGTGTAATGAAGTGGGGGTTCTTGTCAACAGAGCAGCCCTAAACTTTGGGGTGCCTGTGTCTTGCTGATTTTTAGTTTTCCCAATTTATACGCCCATGAGTGGAAGTGCCCTATGCTCTCCAAGCTGTGTTTTTTAGATGTTTCAGAACACACCGTACACTTCTCCAGAGTGGCTGTTGGCAATTTACATCCCACCCATCAGCGTAGCAAGGCTCCCATTTCTCCATGGCCGGTCCTGCATTTCTGGTTTGGACACTTTTTTCCGCATGGCCCTTTTGCCCGCTGGGAAGCGAGACTTCTTTGGAGCGCTGATTGGCCTTTCCAGGTTGCTTGGTTGGCCAAAAAGGGCGTATGCGTTTTTTCCTGAATATATTCAGGAAAAAACGCATACGCCCTTTTTGGCCAAGGGCATCATTGTCCACGTTTTGCCGCTTTTCATGTGCTTTCAAGGCGATTCGAATCTACCTCCTGAAATCTGTTTCCTGCAATTCTGCCTTGCTTTCAAAGCCTCTTCGTTGCCTTCCCTTAATATATTTGTGGACGAGAGGTATCATTTAAAACTCTGCAGGTTTGTGAATTGCAGTGCCCCTGAGCTCCATTTTTCAACTCGCTTTTTTGGGAGCTGGCCGCAAAAGCGCAGGATTGCTTCAGGCCCTCTTCTGGTTCTGGGGGGCAGGCTGAGCTTGTGCTTAATTCTTCTTCCTGATGGGAAAATAGAGTGACCTGTGCCTGTCTCAACACCTAGAGCTAGTCTCTCATTGGTTCCCCCTCTTCCCGTTCATCCTCAGGAAAAATTGCAACCTGTACGGAACAGGAGGGTAAAGGTGCTGATTCTCCAAGGAGGGAGATGGCTAGTAAATCGGCTGGAATGGCGAACCCGAGCAAAGGAGATGAGAAATGAGGTGCGTTTTAGAAACCTTTCCTGATCACACGGTGTACCATCTTCTGGGTTTCTCATGCCTGTTTTCGACGTAGGAAGATGCCCTTGAACCTGGAGATTTGGGACCCATGGGATGGGTACCATGCAGTATTACTTGAAAGGGTCTGCGTTGGCTCACCCAACCTCACCGAACCTCTCAGCCCCAAGAGTGTCCACCCTTATGTCTCAATCAGCTGTGGGTCTAGATATGGTCAATCCAGGTTGCATCACAGCCCCTGAACGAATTTTGTAAGAATTTCTCTCTCTTTCACTGTCTTTGTTTCACGGGTTTTGAAAAGTAATTTATTTTTATAATGGGGTTTAGCTGCTTTTCACGGCTGTGTTTATGCCGCTTTACACCCCCTTGACTCACTTACAGAGAGATATCAATACATAGGTTTGAAGATTCTTCCTAGTCAGATATATTCTTGTGCGGTGAATAGGGGGTGTTGAGTCCAGTTCACTGAAAAAGGAATAGGTCTTGTCTCTTACATATTGGGTTTATGGAACGGTATCGGAGCTAATTTGAAACCCTTGTTTTATGCATCACCCCACCTCACCTTTCCCGTTCAGCAGCCGTAGTGTGTTTCCTAAACGTGTGACTCTGTTCTGTTTTGTAATTCAGTTCAAGTGTAGCGGTTTTTACATTCCCTCTAGAAGTGATATCTTATGATAAGTGTCTTTTTCTGTGTGACTTATTTCACTTAGAATCGTCGTACCTAAATCCACTCATCGTGCTGCTACTAGCCTTATGACGTTGATTTCATGGCTGAGTGATATTCCATTGTACATGAGGACCCCAACTTCTTTATCCATTTTTCTCTTTCCTAGGATATTTAAGGTGTAATGAAGTGGGGGTTCTTGTCAACAGAGCAGCCCTAAACTTTGGGGTGCCTGTGTCTTGCTGATGTTTAGTTTTCCCAATTTATACGCCCATGAGTGGAAGTGCCCTATGCTCTCCAAGCTGTGTTTTTTAGATGTTTCAGAACACACCGTACACTTCTCCAGAGTGGCTGTTGGCAATTTACATCCCACCCATCAGCGTAGCAAGGCTCCCATTTCTCCATGGCCGGTCCTGCATTTCTGGTTTGGACACTTTTTTCCGCATGGCCCTTTTGCCCGCTGGGAAGCGAGACTTCTTTGGAGCGCTGATTGGCCTTTCCAGGTTGCTTGGTTGGCCAAAAAGGGCGTATGCGTTTTTTCCTGAATATATTCAGGAAAAAACGCATACGCCCTTTTTGGCCAAGGGCATCATTGTCCACGTTTTGCCGCTTTTCATGTGCTTTCAAGGCGATTCGAATCTACCTCCTGAAATCTGTTTCCTGCAATTCTGCCTTGCTTTCAAAGCCTCTTCGTTGCCTTCCCTTAATATATTTGTGGACGAGAGGTATCATTTAAAACTCTGCAGGTTTGTGAATTGCAGTGCCCCTGAGCTCCATTTTTCAACTCGCTTTTTTGGGAGCTGGCCGCAAAAGCGCAGGATTGCTTCAGGCCCTCTTCTGGTTCTGGGGGGCAGGCTGAGCTTGTGCTTAATTCTTCTTCCTGATGGGAAAATAGAGTGACCTGTGCCTGTCTCAACACCTAGAGCTAGTCTCTCATTGGTTCCCCCTCTTCCCGTTCATCCTCAGGAAAAATTGCAACCTGTACGGAACAGGAGGGTAAAGGTGCTGATTCTCCAAGGAGGGAGATGGCTAGTAAATCGGCTGGAATGGCGAACCCGAGCAAAGGAGATGAGAAATGAGGTGCGTTTTAGAAACCTTTCCTGATCACACGGTGTACCATCTTCTGGGTTTCTCATGCCTGTTTTCGACGTAGGAAGATGCCCTTGAACCTGGAGATTTGGGACCCATGGGATGGGTACCATGCAGTATTACTTGAAAGGGTCTGCGTTGGCTCACCCAACCTCACCGAACCTCTCAGCCCCAAGAGTGTCCACCCTTATGTCTCAATCAGCTGTGGGTCTAGATATGGTCAATCCAGGTTGCATCACAGCCCCTGAACGAATTTTGTAAGAATTTCTCTCTCTTTCACTGTCTTTGTTTCACGGGTTTTGAAAAGTAATTTATTTTTATAATGGGGTTTAGCTGCTTTTCACGGCTGTGTTTATGCCGCTTTACACCCCCTTGACTCACTTACAGAGAGATATCAATACATAGGTTTGAAGATTCTTCCTAGTCAGATATATTCTTGTGCGGTGAATAGGGGGTGTTGAGTCCAGTTCACTGAAAAAGGAATAGGTCTTGTCTCTTACATATTGGGTTTATGGAACGGTATCGGAGCTAATTTGAAACCCTTGTTTTATGCATCACCCCACCTCACCTTTCCCGTTCAGCAGCCGTAGTGTGTTTCCTAAACGTGTGACTCTGTTCTGTTTTGTAATTCAGTTCAAGTGTAGCGGTTTTTACATTCCCTCTAGAAGTGATATCTTATGATAAGTGTCTTTTTCTGTGTGACTTATTTCACTTAGAATCGTCGTACCTAAATCCACTCATCGTGCTGCTACTAGCCTTATGACGTTGATTTCATGGCTGAGTGATATTCCATTGTACATGAGGACCCCAACTTCTTTATCCATTTTTCTCTTTCCTAGGATATTTAAGGTGTAATGAAGTGGGGGTTCTTGTCAACAGAGCAGCCCTAAACTTTGGGGTGCCTGTGTCTTGCTGATGTTTAGTTTTCCCAATTTATACGCCCATGAGTGGAAGTGCCCTATGCTCTCCAAGCTGTGTTTTTTAGATGTTTCAGAACACACCGTACACTTCTCCAGAGTGGCTGTTGGCAATTTACATCCCACCCATCAGCGTAGCAAGGCTCCCATTTCTCCATGGCCGGTCCTGCATTTCTGGTTTGGACACTTTTTTCCGCATGGCCCTTTTGCCCGCTGGGAAGCGAGACTTCTTTGGAGCGCTGATTGGCCTTTCCAGGTTGCTTGGTTGGCCAAAAAGGGCGTATGCGTTTTTTCCTGAATATATTCAGGAAAAAACGCATACGCCCTTTTTGGCCAAGGGCATCATTGTCCACGTTTTGCCGCTTTTCATGTGCTTTCAAGGCGATTCGAATCTACCTCCTGAAATCTGTTTCCTGCAATTCTGCCTTGCTTTCAAAGCCTCTTCGTTGCCTTCCCTTAATATATTTGTGGACGAGAGGTATCATTTAAAACTCTGCAGGTTTGTGAATTGCAGTGCCCCTGAGCTCCATTTTTCAACTCGCTTTTTTGGGAGCTGGCCGCAAAAGCGCAGGATTGCTTCAGGCCCTCTTCTGGTTCTGGGGGGCAGGCTGAGCTTGTGCTTAATTCTTCTTCCTGATGGGAAAATAGAGTGACCTGTGCCTGTCCCAACACCTAGAGCTAGTCTCTCATTGGTTCCCCCTCTTCCCGTTCATCCTCAGGACAAATTGCAACCTGTACGGAACAGGAGGGTAAAGGTGCTGATTCTCCAAGGAGGGAGATGGCTAGTAAATCGGCTGGAATTGCGAACCCGAGCAAAGGAGATGAGAAATGAGGTGCGTTTCAGAAACCTTTCCCGATCACACGGTGTACCATCTTCTGGGTTTCTCATGCCTGTTTTCGACGTAGGAAGATGCCCTTGAACCTGGAGATTTGGGACCCATGGGATGGGTACCATGCAGTATTACTTGAAAGGGTCTGCGTTGGCTCACCCAACCTCACCGAACCTCTCAGCCCCAAGAGTGTCCACCCTTATGTCTCAATCAGCTGTGGGTCTAGATATGGTCAATCCAGGTTGCATCACAGCCCCTGAACGAATTTTGTAAGAATTTCTCTCTCTTTCACTGTCTTTGTTTCACGGGTTTTGAAAAGTAATTTATTTTTATAATGGGGTTTAGCTGCTTTTCACGGCTGTGTTTATGCCGCTTTACACCCCCTTGACTCACTTACAGAGAGATATCAATACATAGGTTTGAAGATTCTTCCTAGTCAGATATATTCTTGTGCGGTGAATAGGGGGTGTTGAGTCCAGTTCACTGAAAAAGGAATAGGTCTTGTCTCTTACATATTGGGTTTATGGAACGGTATCTGAGCTAATTTGAATCCCTTGTTTTATGCATCACCCCACCTCACCTTTCCCGTTCAGCAGCCGTAGTGTGTTTTCTAAACGTGTGACTCTGTTCTGTTTTGTAATTCAGTTCAAGTGTAGCGGTTTTTACATTCCCTCTAGAAGTGATATCTTATGATAAGTGTCTTTTTCTGTGTGACTTATTTCACTTAGAATCGTCGTACCTAAATCCACTCATCGTGCTGCTACTAGCCTTATGACGTTGATTTCATGGCTGAGTGATATTCCATTGTACATGAGGACCCCAACTTCTTTATCCATTTTTCTCTTTCCTAGGATATTGAAGGTGTAATGAAGTGGGGGTTCTTGTCAACAGAGCAGCCCTAAACTTTGGGGTGCCTGTGTCTTGCTGATTTTTAGTTTTCCCAATTTATACGCCCATGAGTGGAAGTGCCCTATGCTCTCCAAGCTGTGTTTTTTAGATGTTTCAGAACACACCGTACACTTCTCCAGAGTGGCTGTTGGCAATTTACATCCCACCCATCAGCGTAGCAAGGCTCCCATTTCTCCATGGCCGGTCCTGCATTTCTGGTTTGGACACTTTTTTCCGCATGGCCCTTTTGCCCGCTGGGAAGCGAGACTTCTTTGGAGCGCTGATTGGCCTTTCCAGGTTGCTTGGTTGGCCAAAAAGGGCGTATGCGTTTTTTCCTGAATATATTCAGGAAAAAACGCATACGCCCTTTTTGGCCAAGGGCATCATTGTCCACGTTTTGCCGCTTTTCATGTGCTTTCAAGGCGATTCGAATCTACCTCCTGAAATCTGTTTCCTGCAATTCTGCCTTGCTTTCAAAGCCTCTTCGTTGCCTTCCCTTAATATATTTGTGGACGAGAGGTATCATTTAAAACTCTGCAGGTTTGTGAATTGCAGTGCCCCTGAGCTCCATTTTTCAACTCGCTTTTTTGGGAGCTGGCCGCAAAAGCGCAGGATTGCTTCAGGCCCTCTTCTGGTTCTGGGGGGCAGGCTGAGCTTGTGCTTAATTCTTCTTCCTGATGGGAAAATAGAGTGACCTGTGCCTGTCCCAACACCTAGAGCTAGTCTCTCATTGGTTCCCCCTCTTCCCGTTCATCCTCAGGACAAATTGCAACCTGTACGGAACAGGAGGGTAAAGGTGCTGATTCTCCAAGGAGGGAGATGGCTAGTAAATCGGCTGGAATGGCGAACCCGAGCAAAGGAGATGAGAAATGAGGTGCGTTTTAGAAACCTTTCCCGATCACATGGTGTACCATCTTCTGGGTTTCTCATGCCTGTTTTCGACGTAGGAAGATGCCCTTGAACCTGGAGATTTGGGACCCATGGGATGGGTACCATGCAGTATTACTTGAAAGGGTCTGCGTTGGCTCACCCAACCTCACCGAACCTCTCAGCCCCAAGAGTGTCCACCCTTATGTCTCAATCAGCTGTGGGTCTAGATATGGTCAATCCAGGTTGCATCACAGCCCCTGAACGAATTTTGTAAGAATTTCTCTCTCTTTCACTGTCTTTGTTTCACGGGTTTTGAAAAGTAATTTATTTTTATAATGGGGTTTAGCTGCTTTTCACGGCTGTGTTTATGCCGCTTTACACCCCCTTGACTCACTTACAGAGAGATATCAATACATAGGTTTGAAGATTCTTCCTAGTCAGATATATTCTTGTGCGGTGAATAGGGGGTGTTGAGTCCAGTTCACTGAAAAAGGAATAGGTCTTGTCTCTTACATATTGGGTTTATGGAACGGTATCGGAGCTAATTTGAAACCCTTGTTTTATGCATCACCCCACCTCACCTTTCCCGTTCAGCAGCCGTAGTGTGTTTCCTAAACGTGTGACTCTGTTCTGTTTTGTAATTCAGTTCAAGTGTAGCGGTTTTTACATTCCCTCTAGAAGTGATATCTTATGATAAGTGTCTTTTTCTGTGTGACTTATTTCACTTAGAATCGTCGTACCTAAATCCACTCATCGTGCTGCTACTAGCCTTATGACGTTGATTTCATGGCTGAGTGATATTCCATTGTACATGAGGACCCCAACTTCTTTATCCATTTTTCTCTTTCCTAGGATATTGAAGGTGAAATGAAGTGGGGGTTCTTGTCAACAGAGCAGCCCTAAACTTTGGGGTGCCTGTGTCTTGCTGATTTTTAGTTTTCCCAATTTATACGCCCATGAGTGGAAGTGCCCTATGCTCTCCAAGCTGTGTTTTTTAGATGTTTCCGAACACACCGTACACTTCTCCAGAGTGGCTGTTGGCAATTTACATCCCACCCATCAGCGTAGCAAGGCTCCCATTTCTCCATGGCCGGTCCTGCATTTCTGGTTTGGACACTTTTTTCCGCATGGCCCTTTTGCCCGCTGGGAAGCGAGACTTCTTTGGAGCGCTGATTGGCCTTTCCAGGTTGCTTGGTTGGCCAAAAAGGGCGTATGCGTTTTTTCCTGAATATATTCAGGAAAAAACGCATACGCCCTTTTTGGCCAAGGGCATCATTGTCCACGTTTTGCCGCTTTTCATGTGCTTTCAAGGCGATTCGAATCTACCTCCTGAAATCTGTTTCCTGCAATTCTGCCTTGCTTTCAAAGCCTCTTCGTTGCATTCCCTTAATATATTTGTGGACGAGAGGTATCATTTAAAACTCTGCAGGTTTGTGAATTGCAGTGCCCCTGAGCTCCATTTTTCAACTCGCTTTTTTGGGAGCTGGCCGCAAAAGCGCAGGATTGCTTCAGGCCCTCTTCTGGTTCTGGGGGGCAGGCTGAGCTTGTGCTTAATTCTTCTTCCTGATGGGAAAATAGAGTGACCTGTGCCTGTCCCAACACCTAGAGCTAGTCTCTCATTGGTTCCCCCTCTTCCCGTTCATCCTCAGGACAAATTGCAACCTGTACGGTACAGGAGGGTAAAGGTGCTGATTCTCCAAGGAGGGAGATGGCTAGTAAATCGGCTGGAATGGCGAACCCGAACAAAGGAGATGAGAAATGAGGTGCGTTTTAGAAACCTTTCCCGATCACACGGTGTACCATCTTCTGGGTTTCTCATGCCTGTTTTCGACGTAGGAAGATGCCCTTGAACCTGGAGATTTGGGACCCATGGGATGGGTACCATGCAGTATTACTTGAAAGGGTCTGCGTTGGCTCACCCAACCTCACCGAACCTCTCAGCCCCAAGAGTGTCCACCCTTATGTCTCAATCAGCTGTGGGTCTAGATATGGTCAATCCAGGTTGCATCACAGCCCCTGAACGAATTTTGTAAGAATTTCTCTCTCTTTCACTGTCTTTGTTTCACGGGTTTTGAAAAGTAATTTATTTTTATAATGGGTTTAGCTGCTTTTCACGGCTGTGTTTATGCCGCTTTACACCCCCTTGACTCACTTACAGAGAGATATCAATACATAGGTTTGAAGATTCTTCCTAGTCAGATATATTCTTGTGCGGTGAATAGGGGGTGTTGAGTCCAGTTCACTGAAAAAGGAATAGGTCTTGTCTCTTACATATTGGGTTTATGGAACGGTATCGGAGCTAATTTGAAACCCTTGTTTTATGCATCACCCCACCTCACCTTTCCCGTTCAGCAGCCGTAGTGTGTTTCCTAAACGTGTGACTCTGTTCTGTTTTGTAATTCAGTTCAAGTGTAGCGGTTTTTACATTCCCTCTAGAAGTGATATCTTATGATAAGTGTCTTTTTCTGTGTGACTTATTTCACTTAGAATCGTCGTACCTAAATCCACTCATCGTGCTGCTACTAGCCTTATGACGTTGATTTCATGGCTGAGTGATATTCCATTGTACATGAGGACCCCAACTTCTTTATCCATTTTTCTCTTTCCTAGGATATTGAAGGTGAAATGAAGTGGGGGTTCTTGTCAACAGAGCAGCCCTAAACTTTGGGGTGCCTGTGTCTTGCTGATTTTTAGTTTTCCCAATTTATACGCCCATGAGTGGAAGTGCCCTATGCTCTCCAAGCTGTGTTTTTTAGATGTTTCCGAACACACCGTACACTTCTCCAGAGTGGCTGTTGGCAATTTACATCCCACCCATCAGCGTAGCAAGGCTCCCATTTCTCCATGGCCGGTCCTGCATTTCTGGTTTGGACACTTTTTTCCGCATGGCCCTTTTGCCCGCTGGGAAGCGAGACTTCTTTGGAGCGCTGATTGGCCTTTCCAGGTTGCTTGGTTGGCCAAAAAGGGCGTATGCGTTTTTTCCTGAATATATTCAGGAAAAAACGCATACGCCCTTTTTGGCCAAGGGCATCATTGTCCACGTTTTGCCGCTTTTCATGTGCTTTCAAGGCGATTCGAATCTACCTCCTGAAATCTGTTTCCTGCAATTCTGCCTTGCTTTCAAAGCCTCTTCGTTGCATTCCCTTAATATATTTGTGGACGAGAGGTATCATTTAAAACTCTGCAGGTTTGTGAATTGCAGTGCCCCTGAGCTCCATTTTTCAACTCGCTTTTTTGGGAGCTGGCCGCAAAAGCGCAGGATTGCTTCAGGCCCTCTTCTGGTTCTGGGGGGCAGGCTGAGCTTGTGCTTAATTCTTCTTCCTGATGGGAAAATAGAGTGACCTGTGCCTGTCCCAACACCTAGAGCTAGTCTCTCATTGGTTCCCCCTCTTCCCGTTCATCCTCAGGACAAATTGCAACCTGTACGGAACAGGAGGGTAAAGGTGCTGATTCTCCAAGGAGGGAGATGGCTAGTAAATCGGCTGGAATGGCGAACCCGAGCAAAGGAGATGAGAAATGAGGTGCGTTTTAGAAACCTTTCCCGATCACATGGTGTACCATCTTCTGGGTTTCTCATGCCTGTTTTCGACGTAGGAAGATGCCCTTGAACCTGGAGATTTGGGACCCATGGGATGGGTACCATGCAGTATTACTTGAAAGGGTCTGCGTTGGCTCACCCAACCTCACCGAACCTCTCAGCCCCAAGAGTGTCCACCCTTATGTCTCAATCAGCTGTGGGTCTAGATATGGTCAATCCAGGTTGCATCACAGCCCCTGAACGAATTTTGTAAGAATTTCTCTCTCTTTCACTGTCTTTGTTTCACGGGTTTTGAAAAGTAATTTATTTTTATAATGGGGTTTAGCTGCTTTTCACGGCTGTGTTTATGCCGCTTTACACCCCCTTGACTCACTTACAGAGAGATATCAATACATAGGTTTGAAGATTCTTCCTAGTCAGATATATTCTTGTGCGGTGAATAGGGGGTGTTGAGTCCAGTTCACTGAAAAAGGAATAGGTCTTGTCTCTTACATATTGGGTTTATGGAACGGTATCGGAGCTAATTTGAAACCCTTGTTTTATGCATCACCCCACCTCACCTTTCCCGTTCAGCAGCCGTAGTGTGTTTCCTAAACGTGTGACTCTGTTCTGTTTTGTAATTCAGTTCAAGTGTAGCGGTTTTTACATTCCCTCTAGAAGTGATATCTTATGATAAGTGTCTTTTTCTGTGTGACTTATTTCACTTAGAATCGTCGTACCTAAATCCACTCATCGTGCTGCTACTAGCCTTATGACGTTGATTTCATGGCTGAGTGATATTCCATTGTACATGAGGACCCCAACTTCTTTATCCATTTTTCTCTTTCCTAGGATATTGAAGGTGAAATGAAGTGGGGGTTCTTGTCAACAGAGCAGCCCTAAACTTTGGGGTGCCTGTGTCTTGCTGATTTTTAGTTTTCCCAATTTATACGCCCATGAGTGGAAGTGCCCTATGCTCTCCAAGCTGTGTTTTTTAGATGTTTCCGAACACACCGTACACTTCTCCAGAGTGGCTGTTGGCAATTTACATCCCACCCATCAGCGTAGCAAGGCTCCCATTTCTCCATGGCCGGTCCTGCATTTCTGGTTTGGACACTTTTTTCCGCATGGCCCTTTTGCCCGCTGGGAAGCGAGACTTCTTTGGAGCGCTGATTGGCCTTTCCAGGTTGCTTGGTTGGCCAAAAAGGGCGTATGCGTTTTTTCCTGAATATATTCAGGAAAAAACGCATACGCCCTTTTTGGCCAAGGGCATCATTGTCCACGTTTTGCCGCTTTTCATGTGCTTTCAAGGCGATTCGAATCTACCTCCTGAAATCTGTTTCCTGCAATTCTGCCTTGCTTTCAAAGCCTCTTCGTTGCATTCCCTTAATATATTTGTGGACGAGAGGTATCATTTAAAACTCTGCAGGTTTGTGAATTGCAGTGCCCCTGAGCTCCATTTTTCAACTCGCTTTTTTGGGAGCTGGCCGCAAAAGCGCAGGATTGCTTCAGGCCCTCTTCTGGTTCTGGGGGGCAGGCTGAGCTTGTGCTTAATTCTTCTTCCTGATGGGAAAATAGAGTGACCTGTGCCTGTCCCAACACCTAGAGCTAGTCTCTCATTGGTTCCCCCTCTTCCCGTTCATCCTCAGGACAAATTGCAACCTGTACGGAACAGGAGGTTAAAGGTGCTGATTCTCCAAGGAGGGAGATGGCTAGTAAATCGGCTGGAATGGCGAACCCGAGCAAAGGAGATGAGAAATGAGGTGCGTTTTAGAAACCTTTCCCGATCACACGGTGTACCATCTTCTGGTTTCTCATGCCTGTTTTCGACGTAGGAAGATGCCCTTGAACCTGGAGATTTGGGACCCATGGGATGGGTACCATGCAGTATTACTTGAAAGGGTCTGCGTTGGCTCACCCAACCTCACCGAACCTCTCAGCCCCAAGAGTGTCCACCCTTCTGTCTCAATCAGCTGTGGGTCTAGATATGGTCAATCCAGGTTGCATCACAGCCCCTGAACGAATTTTGTAAGAATTTCTCTCTCTTTCACTGTCTTTGTTTCACGGGTTTTGAAAAGTAATTTATTTTTATAATGGGGTTTAGCTGCTTTTCACGGCTGTGTTTATGCCGCTTTACACCCCCTTGACTCACTTACAGAGAGATATCAATACATAGGTTTGAAGATTCTTACTAGTCAGATATATTCTTGTGCGGTGAATAGGGGGTGTTGAGTCCAGTTCACTGAAAAAGGAATAGGTCTTGTCTCTTACATATTGGGTTTATGGAACGGTATCTGAGCTAATTAGAAACCCTTGTTTTATGCATCACCCCACCTCACCTTTCCCGTTCAGCAGCCGTAGTGTGTTTTCTAAACGTGTGACTCTGTTCGGTTTTGTAATTCAGTTCAAGTGTAGCGGTTTTTACATTCCCTCTAGAAGTGATATCTTATGATAAGTGTCTTTTTCTGTGTGACTTATTTCACTTAGAATCGTAGTACCTAAATCCACTCATCGTGCTGCTACTAGCCTTATGACGTTGATTTCATGGCTGAGTGATATTCCATTGTACATGAGGACCCCAACTTCTTTATCCATTTTTCTCTTTCCTAGGATATTGAAGGTGTAATGAAGTGGGGGTTCTTGTCAACAGAGCAGCCCTAAACTTTGGGGTGCCTGTGTCTTGCTGATTTTTAGTTTTCCCAATTTATACGCCCATGAGTGGAAGTGCCCTATGCTCTCCAAGCTGTGTTTTTTAGATGTTTCCGAACACACCGTACACTTCTCCAGAGTGGCTGTTGGCAATTTACATCCCACCCATCAGCGTAGCAAGGCTCCCATTTCTCCATGGCCGGTCCTGCATTTCTGGTTTGGACACTTTTTTCCGCATGGCCCTTTTGCCCGCTGGGAAGCGAGACTTCTTTGGAGCGCTGATTGGCCTTTCCAGGTTGCTTGGTTGGCCAAAAAGGGCGTATGCGTTTTTTCCTGAATATATTCAGGAAAAAACGCATACGCCCTTTTTGGCCAAGGGCATCATTGTCCACGTTTTGCCGCTTTTCATGTGCTTTCAAGGCGATTCGAATCTACCTCCTGAAATCTGTTTCCTGCAATTCTGCCTTGCTTTCAAAGCCTCTTCGTTGCCTTCCCTTAATATATTTGTGGACGAGAGGTATCATTTAAAACTCTGCAGGTTTGTGAATTGCAGTGCCCCTGAGCTCCATTTTTCAACTCGCTTTTTTGGGAGCTGGCCGCAAAAGCACAGGATTGCTTCAGGCCCTCTTCTGGTTCTGGGGGGCAGGCTGAGCTTGTGCTTAATTCTTCTTCCTGATGGGAAAATAGAGTGACCTGTGCCTGTCCCAACACCTAGAGCTAGTCTCTCATTGGTTCCCCCTCTTCCCGTTCAGCCTCAGGACAAATTGCAACCTGTACGGAACAGGAGGGTAAAGGTGCTGATTCTCCAAGGAGGGAGATGGCTAGTAAATCGGCTGGAATGGCGAACCCGAGCAAAGGAGATGAGAAATGAGGTGCGTTTTAGAAACCTTTCCCGATCACACGGTGTACCATCTTCTGGGTTTCTCATGCCTGTTTTCGACGTAGGAAGATGCCCTTGAACCTGGAGATTTGGGACCCATGGGATGGGTACCATGCAGTATTACTTGAAAGGGTCTGCGTTGGCTCACCCAACCTCACCGAACCTCTCAGCCCCAAGAGTGTCCACCCTTCTGTCTCAATCAGCTGTGGGTCTAGATATGGTCAATCCAGGTTGCATCACAGCCCCTGAACGAATTTTGTAAGAATTTCTCTCTCTTTCACTGTCTTTGTTTCACGGGTTTTGAAAAGTAATTTATTTTTATAATGGGGTTTAGCTGCTTTTCACGGCTGTGTTTATGCCGCTTTACACCCCCTTGACTCACTTACAGAGAGATATCAATACATAGGTTTGAAGATTCTTACTAGTCAGATATATTCTTGTGCGGTGAATAGGGGGTGTTGAGTCCAGTTCACTGAGCAAGGAATAGGTCTTGTCTCTTACATATTGGGTTTATGGAACGGTATCTGAGCTAATTTGAAACCCTTGTTTTATGCATCCCCCCACCTCACCTTTCCCGTCCAGCAGCCATAGTGTGTTTTCTAAACGTGTGACTCTGTTCTGTTTTGTAATTCAGTTCAAGTGTAGCGGTTTTTACATTCCCTCTAGAAGTGATATCTTAGGATAAGTGTCTTTTTCTGAGTGACTTATTTCACTTAGAATGGTCGTACCTAAATCCATTCATCGTGCTGCTGCTAGCCTTATGACGTTGATTTCATGGCTGAGTGATATTCCATTGTACATGAGGACCCCAACTTCTTTATCCATTTTTCTCTTTCCTAGGATATTGAAGGTGTAATGAAGTGGGGGTTCTTGTCAACAGAGCAGCCCTAAACTTTGGGGTGCCTGTGTCTTGCTGATTTTTAGTTTTCCCAATTTATACGCCCATGAGTGGAAGTGCCCTATGCTCTCCAAGCTGTGTTTTTTAGATGTTTCCGAACACACCGTACACTTCTCCAGAGTGGCTGTTGGCAATTTACATCCCACCCATCAGCGTAGCAAGGCTCCCATTTCTCCATGGCCGGTCCTGCATTTCTGGTTTGGACACTTTTTTCCGCATGGCCCTTTTGCCCGCTGGGAAGCGAGACTTCTTTGGAGCGCTGATTGGCCTTTCCAGGTTGCTTGGTTGGCCAAAAAGGGCGTATGCGTTTTTTCCTGAATATATTCAGGAAAAAACGCATACGCCCTTTTTGGCCAAGGGCATCATTGTCCACGTTTTGCCGCTTTTCATGTGCTTTCAAGGCGATTCGAATCTACCTCCTGAAATCTGTTTCCTGCAATTCTGCCTTGCTTTCAAAGCCTCTTCGTTGCCTTCCCTTAATATATTTGTGGACGAGAGGTATCATTTAAAACTCTGCAGGTTTGTGAATTGCAGTGCCCCTGAGCTCCATTTTTCAACTCGCTTTTTTGGGAGCTGGCCGCAAAAGCGCAGGATTGCTTCAGGCCCTCTTCTGGTTCTGGGGGGCAGGCTGAGCTTGTGCTTAATTCTTCTTCCTGATGGGAAAATAGAGTGACCTGTGCCTGTCCCAACACCTAGAGCTAGTCTCTCATTGGTTCCCCCTCTTCCCGTTCATCCTCAGGACAAATTGCAACCTGTACGGAACAGGAGGGTAAAGGTGCTGATTCTCCAAGGAGGGAGATGGCTAGTAAATCGGCTGGAATGGCGAACCCGAGCAAAGGAGATGAGAAATGAGGTGCGTTTTAGAAACCTTTCCCGATCACATGGTGTACCATCTTCTGGGTTTCTCATGCCTGTTTTCGACGTAGGAAGATGCCCTTGAACCTGGAGATTTGGGACCCATGGGATGGGTACCATGCAGTATTACTTGAAAGGGTCTGCGTTGGCTCACCCAACCTCACCGAACCTCTCAGCCCCAAGAGTGTCCACCCTTATGTCTCAATCAGCTGTGGGTCTAGATATGGTCAATCCAGGTTGCATCACAGCCCCTGAACGAATTTTGTAAGAATTTCTCTCTCTTTCACTGTCTTTGTTTCACGGGTTTTGAAAAGTAATTTATTTTTATAATGGGGTTTAGCTGCTTTTCACGGCTGTGTTTATGCCGCTTTACACCCCCTTGACTCACTTACAGAGAGATATCAATACATAGGTTTGAAGATTCTTACTAGTCAGATATATTCTTGTGCGGTGAATAGGGGGTGTTGAGTCCAGTTCACTGAAAAAGGAATAGGTCTTGTCTCTTACATATTGGGTTTATGGAACGGTATCTGAGCTAATTTGAAACCCTTGTTTTATGCATCACCCCACCTCACCTTTCCCGTTCAGCAGCCATAGTGTGTTTTCTAAACGTGTGACTCTGTTCTGTTTTGTAATTCAGTTCAAGTGTAGCGGTTTTTACATTCCCTCTAGAAGTGATATCTTATGATAAGTGTCTTTTTCTGTGTGACTTATTTCACTTAGAATCGTCGTACCTAAATCCACTCATCGTGCTGCTACTAGCCTTATGACGTTGATTTCATGGCTGAGTGATATTCCATTGTACATGAGGACCACAACTTCTTTATCCACTTTTTTCTTTCCTAGGCTATTTAAGGTGTAATGAAGTGGGGGTTCTTGTCAACAGAGCAGCCCTAAACTTTGGGGTGCCTGTGTCTTGCTGATTTTTAGTTTTCCCAATTTATACGCCCATGAGTGGAAGTGCCCTATGCTCTCCAAGCTGTGTTTTTTAGATGTTTCCGAACACACCGTACACTTCTCCAGAGTGGCTGTTGGCAATTTACATCCCACCCATCAGCGTAGCAAGGCTCCCATTTCTCCATGGCCGGTCCTGCATTTCTGGTTTGGACACTTTTTTCCGCATGGCCCTTTTGCCCGCTGGGAAGCGAGACTTCTTTGGAGCGCTGATTGGCCTTTCCAGGTTGCTTGGTTGGCCAAAAAGGGCGTATGCGTTTTTTCCTGAATATATTCAGGAAAAAACGCATACGCCCTTTTTGGCCAAGGGCATCATTGTCCACGTTTTGCCGCTTTTCATGTGCTTTCAAGGCGATTCGAATCTACCTCCTGAAATCTGTTTCCTGCAATTCTGCCTTGCTTTCAAAGCCTCTTCGTTGCCTTCCCTTAATATATTTGTGGACGAGAGGTATCATTTAAAACTCTGCAGGTTTGTGAATTGCAGTGCCCCTGAGCTCCATTTTTCAACTCGCTTTTTTGGGAGCTGGCCGCAAAAGCGCAGGATTGCTTCAGGCCCTCTTCTGGTTCTGGGGGGCAGGCTGAGCTTGTGCTTAATTCTTCTTCCTGATGGGAAAATAGAGTGACCTGTGCCTGTCCCAACACCTAGAGCTAGTCTCTCATTGGTTCCCCCTCTTCCCGTTCATCCTCAGGACAAATTGCAACCTGTACGGAACAGGAGGTTAAAGGTGCTGATTCTCCAAGGAGGGAGATGGCTAGTAAATCGGCTGGAATGGCGAACCCGAGCAAAGGAGATGAGAAATGAGGTGCGTTTTAGAAACCTTTCCCGATCACACGGTGTACCATCTTCTGGGTTTCTCATGCCTGTTTTCGACGTAGGAAGATGCCCTTGAACCTGGAGATTTGGGACCCATGGGATGGGTACCATGCAGTATTACTTGAAAGGGTCTGCGTTGGCTCACCCAACCTCACCGAACCTCTCAGCTCCAAGAGTGTCCACCCTGATGTCTCAATCAGCTGTGGGTCTAGATATGGTCAATCCAGGTTGCATCACAGCCCCTGAACGAATTTTGTAAGAATTTCTCTCTCTTTCACTGTCTTTGTTTCACGGGTTTTGAAAAGTAATTTATTTTTATAATGGGGTTTAGCTGCTTTTCACGGCTGTGTTTATGCCGCTTTACACCCCCTTGACTCACTTACAGAGAGATATCAATACATAGGTTTGAAGATTCTTACTAGTCAGATATATTCTTGTGCGGTGAATAGGGGGTGTTGAGTCCAGTTCACTGAAAAAGGAATAGGTCTTTTTTCTTACATATTGGGTTTATGGAACGGTATCTAAGCTAATTTGAAACCCTTGTTTTATGCATCACCCCACCTCACCTTTCTCGTTCAGCAGCCGTAGTGTGTTTTCTAAACGTGTGACTCTGTTCTGTTTTGTAATTCAGTTCAAGTGTAGCGGTTTTTACATTCCCTCTAGAAGTGATATCTTATGATAAGTGTCTTTTTCTGTGTGACTTATTTCACTTAGAATCGTCGTACCTAAATCCACTCATCGTGCTGCTACTAGCCTTATGACGTTGATTTCATGGCTGAGTGATATTCCATTGTACATGAGGACCACAACTTCTTTATCCATTTTTCTCTTTCCTAGGATATTTAAGGTGTAATGAAGTGGGGGTTCTTGTCAACAGAGCAGCCCTAAACTTTGGGGTGCCTGTGTCTTGCTGATTTTTAGTTTTCCCAATTTATACGCCCATGAGTGGAAGTGCCCTATGCTCTCCAAGCTGTGTTTTTTAGATGTTTCCGAACACACCGTACACTTCTCCAGAGTGGCTGTTGGCAATTTACATCCCACCCATCAGCGTAGCAAGGCTCCCATTTCTCCATGGCCGGTCCTGCATTTCTGGTTTGGACACTTTTTTCCGCATGGCCCTTTTGCCCGCTGGGAAGCGAGACTTCTTTGGAGCGCTGATTGGCCTTTCCAGGTTGCTTGGTTGGCCAAAAAGGGCGTATGCGTTTTTTCCTGAATATATTCAGGAAAAAACGCATACGCCCTTTTTGGCCAAGGGCATCATTGTCCACGTTTTGCCGCTTTTCATGTGCTTTCAAGGCGATTCGAATCTACCTCCTGAAATCTGTTTCCTGCAATTCTGCCTTGCCTTCAAAGCCTCTTCGTTGCCTTCCCTTAATATATTTGTGGACGAGAGGTATCATTTAAAACTCTGCAGGTTTGTGAATTGCAGTGCCCCTGAGCTCCATTTTTCAACTCGCTTTTTTGGGAGCTGACCGCAAAAGCGCAGGATTGCTTCAGGCCCTCTCCTGGTTCTGGGGGGCAGGCTGAGCTTGTGCTTAATTCTTCTTCCTGATGGGAAAATAGAGTGACCTGTGCCTGTCCCAACACCTAGAGCTAGTCTCTCATTGGTTCCCCCTCTTCCCCTTCATCCTCAGGACAAATTGCAACCTGTACGGAACAGGAGGGTAAAGGTGCTGATTCTCCAAGGAGGGAGATGGCTAGTAAATCGGCTGGAATGGCGAACCCGAGCAAAGGAGATGAGAAATGAGGTGCGTTTTAGAAACCTTTCCCGATCACACGGTGTACCATCTTCTGGGTTTCTCATGCCTGTTTTCGACGTAGGAAGATGCCCTTGAACCTGGAGATTTGGGACCCATGGGATGGGTACCATGCAGTATTACTTGAAAGGGTCTGCGTTGGCTCACCCAACCTCACCGAACCTCTCAGCCCCAAGAGTGTCCACCCTTATGTCTCAATCAGCTGTGGGTATAGATATGGTCAATCCAGGTTGCATCACAGCCCCTGAACGAATTTTGTAAGAATTTCTCTCTCTTTCACTGTCTTTGTTTCACGGGTTTTGAAAAGTAATTTATTTTTATAATGGGGTTTAGCTGCTTTTCACGGCTGTGTTTATGCCGCTTTACACCCCCTTGACTCACTTACAGAGAGATATCAATACATAGGTTTGAAGATTCTTCCTAGTCAGATATATTCTTGTGCGGTGAATAGGGGGTGTTGAGTCCAGTTCACTGAAAAAGGAATAGGTCTTGTCTCTTACATATTGGGTTTATGGAACGGTATCTGAGCTAATTTGAAACCCTTGTTTTATGCATCACCCCACCTCACCTTTCCCGTTCAGCAGCCGTAGTGTGTTTCCTAAACGTGTGACTCTGTTCTGTTTTGTAATTCAGTTCAAGTGTAGCGGTTTTTACATTCCCTCTAGAAGTGATATCTTATGATAAGTGTCTTTTTCTGTGTGACTTATTTCACTTAGAATCGTCGTACCTAAATCCACTCATCGTGCTGCTACTAGCCTTATGACGTTGATTTCATGGCTGAGTGATATTCCATTGTACATGAGGACCACAACTTCTTTATCCACTTTTTTCTTTCCTAGGATATTTAAGGTGTAATGAAGTGGGGGTTCTTGTCAACAGAGCAGCCCTAAACTTTGGGGTGCCTGTGTCTTGCTGATTTTTAGTTTTCCCAATTTATACGCCCATGAGTGGAAGTGCCCTATTCTCTCCAAGCTGTGTTTTTTAGATGTTTCAGAACACACCGTACACTTCTCCAGAGTGGCTGTTGGCAATTTACATCCCACCCATCAGCGTAGCAAGGCTCCCATTTCTCCATGGCCGGTCCTGCATTTCTGGTTTGGACACTTTTTTCCGCATGGCCCTTTTGCCCGCTGGGAAGCGAGACTTCTTTGGAGTGCTGATTGGCCTTTCCAGGTTGCTTGGTTGGCCAAAAAGGGCGTATGCGTTTTTTCCTGAATATATTCAGGAAAAAACGCATACGCCCTTTTTGGCCAAGGGCATCATAGTCCACTTTCTGCCTCTTTTCATGTGCTTTCAAGGCGATTCGAATCTACCTCCTGAAATCTGTTTCCTGCAATTCTGCCTTGCTTTCAAAGCCTCTTCGTTGCCTTCCCTTAATATATTTGTGGACGAGAGGTATCATTTAAAACTCTGCAGGTTTGTGAATTGCAGTGCCCCTGAGCTCCATTTTTCAACTCGCTTTTTTGGGAGCTGACCGCAAAAGCGCAGGATTGCTTCAGGCCCTCTCCTGGTTCTGGGGGGCAGGCTGAGCTTGTGCTTAATTCTTCTTCCTGATGGGAAAATAGAGTGACCTGTGCCTGTCCCAACACCTAGAGCTAGTCTCTCATTGGTTCCCCCTCTTCCCCTTCATCCTCAGGACAAATTGCAACCTGTACGGAACAGGAGGGTAAAGGTGCTGATTCTCCAAGGAGGGAGATGGCTAGTAAATCGGCTGGAATGGCGAACCCGAGCAAAGGAGATGAGAAATGAGGTGCGTTTTAGAAACCTTTCCCGATCACACGGTGTACCATCTTCTGGGTTTCTCATGCCTGTTTTCGACGTAGGAAGATGCCCTTGAACCTGGAGATTTGGGACCCATGGGATGGGTACCATGCAGTATTACTTGAAAGGGTCTGCGTTGGCTCACCCAACCATACCGAACGTCTCAGCCCCAAGAGTGTCCACCCTTATGTCTCAATCAGCTGTGGGTCTAGATATGGTCAATCCAGGTTGCATCACAGCCCCTGAACGAATTTTGTAAGAATTTCTCTCTCTTTCACTGTCTTTGTTTCACGGGTTTTGAAAAGTAATTTATTTTTATAATGGGGTTTAGCTGCTTTTCACGGCTGTGTTTATGCCGCTTTACACCCCCTTGACTCACTTACAGAGAGATATCAATACATAGGTTTGAAGATTCTTACTAGTCAGATATATTCTTGTGCGGTGAATAGGGGGTGTTGAGTCCAGTTCACTGAAAAAGGAATAGGTCTTGTCTCTTACATATTGGGTTTATGGAATGGTATCGGAGCTAATTTGAAACCCTTGTTTTATGCATCACCCCACCTCACCTTTCCCGTTCAGCAGCCATAGTGTGTTTTCTAAACGTGTGACTCTGTTCTGTTTTGTAATTCAATTCAAGTGTAGCGGTTTTTACATTCCCTCTAGAAGTGATATCTTAGGATAAGTGTCTTTTTCTGAGTGACTTATTTCACTTAGAATGGTCGTACCTAAATCCATTCATCGTGCTGCTGCTAGGCTTATGACGTTGATTTCATGGCTGAGTGATATTCCATTGTACATGAGGACCACAACTTCTTTATCTATTTTTCTCTTTCCTAGGATATTTAAGGTGTAATGAAGTGGGGGTTCTTGTCAACAGAGCAGCCCTAAACTTTGGGGTGCCTGTGTCTTGCTGATTTTTAGTTTTCCCAATTTATACGCCCATGAGTGGAAGTGCCCTATGCTCTCCAAGCTGTGTTTTTTAGATGTTTCAGAACACACCGTACACTTCTCCAGAGTGGCTGTTGGCAATTTACATCCCACCCATCAGCGTAGCAAGGCTCCCATTTCTCCATGGCCGGTCCTGCATTTCTGGTTTGGACACTTTTTTCCGCATGGCCCTTTTGCCCGCTGGGAAGCGAGACTTCTTTGGAGCGCTGATTGGCCTTTCCAGGTTGCTTGGTTGGCCAAAAAGGGCGTATGCGTTTTTTCCTGAATATATTCAGGAAAAAACGCATACGCCCTTTTTGGCCAAGGGCATCATTGTCCACGTTTTGCCGCTTTTCATGTGCTTTCAAGGCGATTCGAATCTACCTCCTGAAATCTGTTTCCTGCAATTCTGCCTTGCTTTCAAAGCCTCTTCGTTGCCTTCCCTTAATATATTTGTGGACGAGAGGTATCATTTAAAACTCTGCAGGTTTGTGAATTGCAGTGCCCCTGAGCTCCATTTTTCAACTCGCTTTTTTGGGAGCTGGCCGCAAAAGCGCAGGATTGCTTCAGGCCCTCTTCTGGTTCTGGGGGGCAGGCTGAGCTTGTGCTTAATTCTTCTTCCTGATGGGAAAATAGAGTGACCTGTGCCTGTCCAACCCCTGGAGCTAGTCTCTCATTGGTTCCCCCTCTTCCCGTTCATCCTCAGGACAAATTGCAACCTGTACGGAACAGGAGGTTAAAGGTGCTGATTCTCCAAGGAGGGAGATGGCTAGTAAATCGGCTGGAATGGCGAACCCGAGCAAAGGAGATGAGAAATGAGGTGCGTTTTAGAAACCTTTCCCGATCACACGGTGTACCATCTTCTGGGTTTCTCATGCCTGTTTTCGACGTAGGAAGATGCCCTTGAACCTGGAGATTTGGGACCCATGGGATGGGTACCATGCAGTATTACTTGAAAGGGTCTGCGTTGGCTCACCCAACCTCACCGAACCTCTCAGCCCCAAGAGTGTCCACCCTTATGTCTCAATCAGCTGTGGGTCTAGATATGGTCAATCCAGGTTGCATCACAGCCCCTGAACGAATTTTGTAAGAATTTCTCTCTTTCACTGTCTTTGTTTCACGTGTTTTGAAAAGTAATTTATTTTTATAATGGGGTTTAGCTGCTTTTCACGGCTGTGTTTATGCCGCTTTACACCCCCTTGACTCACTTACAGAGAGATATCAATACATAGGTTTGAAGATTCTTACTAGTCAGATATATTCTTGTGCGGTGAATAGGGGGTGTTGAGTCCAGTTCACTGAAAAAGGAATAGGTCTTGTCTCTTACATATTGGGTTTATGGAACGGTATCAGAGCTAATTTGAAACCCTTGTTTTATGCATCACCCCACCTCACCTTTCCCGTTCAGCAGCCATAGTGTGTTTCCTAAACGTGTGACTCTGTTCTGTTTTGTAATTCAGTTCAAGTGTAGCGGTTTTTACATTCCCTCTAGAAGTGATATCTTATGATAAGTGTCTTTTTCTGTGTGACTTATTTCACTTAGAATCGTCGTACATAAATCCACTCATCGTGCTGCTACTAGCCTTATGACGTTGATTTCATGGCTGAGTGATATTCCATTGTACATGAGGACCCCAACTTCTTTATCCTTTTTTCTCTTTCCTAGGATATTTAAGGTGTAATGAAGTGGGGGTTCTTGTCAACAGAGCAGCCCTAAACTTTGGGGTGCCTGTGTCTTGCTGATTTTTAGTTTTCCCAATTTATACGCCCATGAGTGGAAGTGCCCTATGCTCTCCAAGCTGTGTTTTTTAGATGTTTCAGAACACACCGTACACTTCTCCAGAGTGGCTGTTGGCAATTTACATCCCACCCATCAGCGTAGCAAGGCTCCCATTTCTCCATGGCCGGTCCTGCATTTCTGGTTTGGACACTTTTTTCCGCATGGCCCTTTTGCCCGCTGGGAAGCGAGACTTCTTTGGAGCGCTGATTGGCTTTTCCAGGTTGCTTGGTTGGCCAAAAAGGGCGTATGCGTTTTTTCCTGAATATATTCAGGAAAAAACGCATACGCCCTTTTTGGCCAAGGGCATCATAGTCCACTTTCTGCCTCTTTTCATGTGCTTTCAAGGCGATTCGAATCTACCTCCTGAAATCTGTTTCCTGCAATTCTGCCTTGCTTTCAAAGCCTCTTCGTTGCCTTCCCTTAATATATTTGTGGACGAGAGGTATCATTTAAAACTCTGCAGGTTTGTGAATTGCAGTGCCCCTGAGCTCCATTTTTCAACTCGCTTTTTTGGGAGCTGACCGCAAAAGCGCAGGATTGCTTCAGGCCCTCTCCTGGTTCTGGGGGGCAGGCTGAGCTTGTGCTTAATTCTTCTTCCTGATGGGAAAATAGAGTGACCTGTGCCTGTCCCAACACCTAGAGCTAGTCTCTCATTGGTTCCCCCTCTTCCCCTTCATCCTCAGGACAAATTGCAACCTGTACGGAACAGGAGGGTAAAGGTGCTGATTCTCCAAGGAGGGAGATGGCTAGTAAATCGGCTGGAATGGCGAACCCGAGCAAAGGAGATGAGAAATGAGGTGCGTTTTAGAAACCTTTCCCGATCACACGGTGTACCATCTTCTGGGTTTCTCATGCCTGTTTTCGACGTAGGAAGATGCCCTTGAACCTGGAGATTTGGGACCCATGGGATGGGTACCATGCAGTATTACTTGAAAGGGTCTGCGTTGGCTCACCCAACCATACCGAACGTCTCAGCCCCAAGAGTGTCCACCCTTATGTCTCAATCAGCTGTGGGTCTAGATATGGTCAATCCAGGTTGCATCACAGCCCCTGAACGAATTTTGTAAGAATTTCTCTCTCTTTCACTGTCTTTGTTTCACGGGTTTTGAAAAGTAATTTATTTTTATAATGGGGTTTAGCTGCTTTTCACGGCTGTGTTTATGCCGCTTTACACCCCCTTGACTCACTTACAGAGAGATATCAATACATAGGTTTGAAGATTCTTACTAGTCAGATATATTCTTGTGCGGTGAATAGGGGGTGTTGAGTCCAGTTCACTGAAAAAGGAATAGGTCTTGTCTCTTACATATTGGGTTTATGGAACGGTATCGGAGCTAATTTGAAACCCTTGTTTTATGCATCACCCCACCTCACCTTTCCCGTTCAGCAGCCATAGTGTGTTTTCTAAACGTGTGACTCTGTTCTGTTTTGTAATTCAATTCAAGTGTAGCGGTTTTTACATTCCCTCTAGAAGTGATATCTTAGGATAAGTGTCTTTTTCTGAGTGACTTATTTCACTTAGAATGGTCGTACCTAAATCCATTCATCGTGCTGCTGCTAGGCTTATGACGTTGATTTCATGGCTGAGTGATATTCCATTGTACATGAGGACCACAACTTCTTTATCCATTTTTCTCTTTCCTAGGATATTTAAGGTGTAATGAAGTGGGGGTTCTTGTCAACAGAGCAGCCCTAAACTTTGGGGTGCCTGTGTCTTGCTGATTTTTAGTTTTCCCAATTTATACGCCCATGAGTGGAAGTGCCCTATGCTCTCCAAGCTGTGTTTTTTAGATGTTTCAGAACACACCGTACACTTCTCCAGAGTGGCTGTTGGCAATTTACATCCCACCCATCAGCGTAGCAAGGCTCCCATTTCTCCATGGCCGGTCCTGCATTTCTGGTTTGGACACTTTTTTCCGCATGGCCCTTTTGCCCGCTGGGAAGCGAGACTTCTTTGGAGCGCTGATTGGCCTTTCCAGGTTGCTTGGTTGGCCAAAAAGGGCGTATGCGTTTTTTCCTGAATATATTCAGGAAAAAACGCATACGCCCTTTTTGGCCAAGGGCATCATTGTCCACGTTTTGCCGCTTTTCATGTGCTTTCAAGGCGATTCGAATCTACCTCCTGAAATCTGTTTCCTGCAATTCTGCCTTGCTTTCAAAGCCTCTTCGTTGCCTTCCCTTAATATATTTGTGGACGAGAGGTATCATTTAAAACTCTGCAGGTTTGTGAATTGCAGTGCCCCTGAGCTCCATTTTTCAACTCGCTTTTTTGGGAGCTGGCCGCAAAAGCGCAGGATTGCTTCAGGCCCTCTTCTGGTTCTGGGGGGCAGGCTGAGCTTGTGCTTAATTCTTCTTCCTGATGGGAAAATAGAGTGACCTGTGCCTGTCCAACCCCTGGAGCTAGTCTCTCATTGTTTCCCCCTCTTCCCGTTCATCCTCAGGACAAATTGCAACCTGTACGGAACAGGAGGGTAAAGGTGCTGATTCTCCAAGGAGGGAGATGGCTAGTAAATCGGCTGGAATGGCGAACCCGAGCAAAGGAGATGAGAAATGAGGTGCGTTTTAGAAACCTTTCCCGATCACACGGTGTACCATCTTCTGGGTTTCTCATGCCTGTTTTCGACGTAGGAAGATGCCCTTGAACCTGGAGATTTGGGACCCATGGGATGGGTACCATGCAGTATTACTTGAAAGGGTCTGCGTTGGCTCACCCAACCTCACCGAACCTCTCAGCCCCAAGAGTGTCCACCCTTATGTCTCAATCAGCTGTGGGTCTAGATATGGTCAATCCAGGTTGCATCACAGCCCCTGAACGAATTTTGTAAGAATTTCTCTCTTTCACTGTCTTTGTTTCACGTGTTTTGAAAAGTAATTTATTTTTATAATGGGGTTTAGCTGCTTTTCACGGCTGTGTTTATGCCGCTTTACACCCCCTTGACTCACTTACAGAGAGATATCAATACATAGGTTTGAAGATTCTTACTAGTCAGATATATTCTTGTGCGGTGAATAGGGGGTGTTGAGTCCAGTTCACTGAAAAAGGAATAGGTCTTGTCTCTTACATATTGGGTTTATGGAACGGTATCAGAGCTAATTTGAAACCCTTGTTTTATGCATCACCCCACCTCACCTTTCCCGTTCAGCAGCCATAGTGTGTTTCCTAAACGTGTGACTCTGTTCTGTTTTGTAATTCAGTTCAAGTGTAGCGGTTTTTACATTCCCTCTAGAAGTGATATCTTATGATAAGTGTCTTTTTCTGTGTGACTTATTTCACTTAGAATCGTCGTACCTAAATCCACTCATCGTGCTGCTACTAGCCTTATGACGTTGATTTCATGGCTGAGTGATATTCCATTGTACATGAGGACCCCAACTTCTTTATCCATTTTTCTCTTTCCTAGGATATTTAAGGTGTAATGAAGTGGGGGTTCTTGTCAACAGAGCAGCCCTAAACTTTGGGGTGCCTGTGTCTTGCTGATTTTTAGTTTTCCCAATTTATACGCCCATGAGTGGAAGTGCCCTATGCTCTCCAAGCTGTGTTTTTTAGATGTTTCAGAACACACCGTACACTTCTCCAGAGTGGCTGTTGGCAATTTACATCCCACCCATCAGCGTAGCAAGGCTCCCATTTCTCCATGGCCGGTCCTGCATTTCTGGTTTGGACACTTTTTTCCGCATGGCCCTTTTGCCCGCTGGGAAGCGAGACTTCTTTGGAGCGCTGATTGGCCTTTCCAGGTTGCTTGGTTGGCCAAAAAGGGCGTATGCGTTTTTTCCTGAATATATTCAGGAAAAAACGCATACGCCCTTTTTGGCCAAGGGCATCATTGTCCACGTTTTGCCGCTTTTCATGTGCTTTCAAGGCGATTCGAATCTACCTCCTGAAATCTGTTTCCTGCAATTCTGCCTTGCTTTCAAAGCCTCTTCGTTGCCTTCCCTTAATATATTTGTGGACGAGAGGTATCATTTAAAACTCTGCAGGTTTGTGAATTGCAGTGCCCCTGAGCTCCATTTTTCAACTCGCTTTTTTGGGAGCTGGCCGCAAAAGCGCAGGATTGCTTCAGGCCCTCTTCTGGTTCTGGGGGGCAGGCTGAGCTTGTGCTTAATTCTTCTTCCTGATGGGAAAATAGAGTGACCTGTGCCTGTCCCAACACCTAGAGCTAGTCTCTCATTGGTTCCCCCTCTTCCCGTTCATCCTCAGGACAAATTGCAACCTGTACGGAACAGGAGGTTAAAGGTGCTGATTCTCCAAGGAGGGAGATGGCTAGTAAATCGGCTGGAATGGCGAACCCGAGCAAAGGAGATGAGAAATGAGGTGCGTTTTAGAAACCTTTCCCGATCACACGGTGTACCATCTTCTGGGTTTCTCATGCCTGTTTTCGACGTAGGAAGATGCCCTTGAACCTGGAGATTTGGGACCCATGGGATGGGTACCATGCAGTATTACTTGAAAGGGTCTGCGTTGGCTCACCCAACCTCACCGAACCTCTCAGCCCCAAGAGTGTCCACCCTTATGTCTCAATCAGCTGTGGGTCTAGATATGGTCAATCCAGGTTGCATCACAGCCCCTGAACGAATTTTGGAAGAATTTCTCTCTCTTTCACTGTCTTTGCTTCACGGGTTTTGAAAAGTAATTTATTTTTATAATGGGGTTTAGCTGCTTTTCACGGCTGTGTTTATGCCGCTTTACACCCCCTTGACTCACTTACAGAGAGATATCAATACATAGGTTTGAAGATTCTTACTAGTCAGATATATTCTTGTGCGGTGAATAGGGGGTGTTGAGTCCAGTTCACTGAAAAAGGAATAGGTCTTGTCTCTTACATATTGGGTTTATGGAACGGTATCTGAGCTAATTTGAAACCCTTGTTTTATGCATCACCCCACCTCACCTTTCCCGTTCAGCAGCCATAGTGTGTTTCCTAAACGTGTGACTCTGTTCTGTTTTGTAATTCAGTTCAAGTGTAGCGGTTTTTACATTCCCTCTAGAAGTGATATCTTATGATAAGTGTCTTTTTCTGTGTGACTTATTTCACTTAGAATCGTCGTACCTAAATCCACTCATCGTGCTGCTACTAGCCTTATGACGTTGATTTCATGGCTGAGTGATATTCCATTGTACATGAGGACCCCAACTTCTTTATCCATTTTTCTCTTTCCTAGGATATTGAAGGTGTAATGAAGTGGGGGTTCTTGTCAACAGAGCAGCCCTAAACTTTGGGGTGCCTGTGTCTTGCTGATTTTTAGTTTTCCCAATTTATACGCCCATGAGTGGAAGTGCCCTATGCTCTCCAAGCTGTGTTTTTTAGATGTTTCCGAACACACCGTACACTTCTCCAGAGTGGCTGTTGGCAATTTACATCCCACCCATCAGCGTAGCAAGGCTCCCATTTCTCCATGGCCGGTCCTGCATTTCTGGTTTGGACACTTTTTTCCGCATGGCCCTTTTGCCCGCTGGGAAGCGAGACTTCTTTGGAGCGCTGATTGGCCTTTCCAGGTTGCTTGGTTGGCCAAAAAGGGCGTATGCGTTTTTTCCTGAATATATTCAGGAAAAAACGCATACGCCCTTTTTGGCCAAGGGCATCATTGTCCACGTTTTGCCGCTTTTCATGTGCTTTCAAGGCGATTCGAATCTACCTCCTGAAATCTGTTTCCTGCAATTCTGCCTTGCTTTCAAAGCCTCTTCGTTGCCTTCCCTTAATATATTTGTGGACGAGAGGTATCATTTAAAACTCTGCAGGTTTGTGAATTGCAGTGCCCCTGAGCTCCATTTTTCAACTCGCTTTTTTGGGAGCTGGCCGCAAAAGCGCAGGATTGCTTCAGGCCCTCTTCTGGTTCTGGGGGGCAGGCTGAGCTTGTGCTTAATTCTTCTTCCTGATGGGAAAATAGAGTGACCTGTGCCTGTCCCAACACCTAGAGCTAGTCTCTCATTGGTTCCCCCTCTTCCCGTTCATCCTCAGGACAAATTGCAACCTGTACGGAACAGGAGGGTAAAGGTGCTGATTCTCCAAGGAGGGAGATGGCTAGTAAATCGGCTGGAATGGCGAACCCGAGCAAAGGAGATGAGAAATGAGGTGCGTTTTAGAAACCTTTCCCGATCACACGGTGTACCATCTTCTGGGTTTCTCATGCCTGTTTTCGACGTAGGAAGATGCCCTTGAACCTGGAGATTTGGGACCCATGGGATGGGTACCATGCAGTATTACTTGAAAGGGTCTGCGTTGGCTCACCCAACCTCACCGAACCTCTCAGCCCCAAGAGTGTCCACCCTTATGTCTCAATCAGCTGTGGGTATAGATATGGTCAATCCAGGTTGCATCACAGCCCCTGAACGAATTTTGTAAGAATTTCTCTCTCTTTCACTGTCTTTGTTTCACGGGTTTTGAAAAGTAATTTATTTTTATAATGGGGTTTAGCTGCTTTTCACGGCTGTGTTTATGCCGCTTTACACCCCCTTGACTCACTTACAGAGAGATATCAATACATAGGTTTGAAGATTCTTACTAGTCAGATATATTCTTGTGCGGTGAATAGGGGGTGTTGAGTCCAGTTCACTGAAAAAGGAATAGGTCTTGTCTCTTACATATTGGGTTTATGGAACGGTATCTGAGCTAATTTGAAACCCTTGTTTTATGCATCACCCCACCTCACCTTTCCCGTCCAGCAGCCATAGTGTGTTTTCTAAACGTGTGACTCTGTTCTGTTTTGTAATTCAGTTCAAGTGTAGCGGTTTTTACATTCCCTCTAGAAGTGATATCTTATGATAAGTGTCTTTTTCTGTGTGACTTATTTCACTTAGAATCGTCGTACCTAAATCCACTCATCGTGCTGCTACTAGCCTTATGACGTTGATTTCATGGCTGAGTGATATTCCATTGTACATGAGGACCCCAACTTCTTTATCCATTTTTCTCTTTCCTAGGATATTTAAGGTGTAATGAAGTGGGGGTTCTTGTCAACAGAGCAGCCCTAAACTTTGGGGTGCCTGTGTCTTGCTGATTTTTAGTTTTCCCAATTTATACGCCCATGAGTGGAAGTGCCCTATGCTCTCCAAGCTGTGTTTTTTAGATGTTTCAGAACACACCGTACACTTCTCCAGAGTGGCTGTTGGCAATTTACATCCCACCCATCAGCGTAGCAAGGCTCCCATTTCTCCATGGCCGGTCCTGCATTTCTGGTTTGGACACTTTTTTCCGCATGGCCCTTTTGCCCGCTGGGAAGCGAGACTTCTTTGGAGCGCTGATTGGCCTTTCCAGGTTGCTTGGTTGGCCAAAAAGGGCGTATGCGTTTTTTCCTGAATATATTCAGGAAAAAACGCATACGCCCGTTTTGGCCAAGGGCATCATTGTCCACGTTTTGCCGCTTTTCATGTGCTTTCAAGGCGATTCGAATCTACCTCCTGAAATCTGTTTCCTGCAATTCTGCCTTGCTTTCAAAGCCTCTTCGTTGCCTTCCCTTAATATATTTGTGGACGAGAGGTATCATTTAAAACTCTGCAGGTTTGTGAATTGCAGTGCCCCTGAGCTCCATTTTTCAACTCGCTTTTTTGGGAGCTGGCCGCAAAAGCGCAGGATTGCTTCAGGCCCTCTTCTGGTTCTGGGGGGCAGGCTGAGCTTGTGCTTAATTCTTCTTCCTGATGGGAAAATAGAGTGACCTGTGCCTGTCCCAACACCTAGAGCTAGTCTCTCATTGGTTCCCCCTCTTCCCGTTCATCCTCAGGACAAATTGCAACCTGTACGGAACAGGAGGTTAAAGGTGCTGATTCTCCAAGGAGGGAGATGGCTAGTAAATCGGCTGGAATGGCGAACCCGAGCAAAGGAGATGAGAAATGAGGTGCGTTTTAGAAACCTTTCCCGATCACACGGTGTACCATCTTCTGGGTTTCTCATGCCTGTTTTCGACGTAGGAAGATGCCCTTGAACCTGGAGATTTGGGACCCATGGGATGGGTACCATGCAGTATTACTTGAAAGGGTCTGCGTTGGCTCACCCAACCTCACCGAACCTCTCAGCCCCAAGAGTGTCCACCCTTATGTCTCAATCAGCTGTGGGTATAGATATGGTCAATCCAGGTTGCATCACAGCCCCTGAACGAATTTTGTAAGAATTTCTCTCTCTTTCACTGTCTTTGTTTCACGGGTTTTGAAAAGTAATTTATTTTTATAATGGGGTTTAGCTGCTTTTCACGGCTGTGTTTATGCCGCTTTACACCCCCTTGACTCACTTACAGAGAGATATCAATACATAGGTTTGAAGATTCTTACTAGTCAGATATATTCTTGTGCGGTGAATAGGGGGTGTTGAGTCCAGTTCACTGAAAAAGGAATAGGTCTTGTCTCTTACATATTGGGTTTATGGAACGGTATCTGAGCTAATTTGAAACCCTTGTTTTATGCATCACCCCACCTCACCTTTCCCGTCCAGCAGCCATAGTGTGTTTTCTAAACGTGTGACTCTGTTCTGTTTTGTAATTCAGTTCAAGTGTAGCGGTTTTTACATTCCCTCTAGAAGTGATATCTTATGATAAGTGTCTTTTTCTGTGTGACTTATTTCACTTAGAATCGTCGTACCTAAATCCACTCATCGTGCTGCTACTAGCCTTATGACGTTGATTTCATGGCTGAGTGATATTCCATTGTACATGAGGACCCCAACTTCTTTATCCATTTTTCTCTTTCCTAGGATATTTAAGGTGTAATGAAGTGGGGGTTCTTGTCAACAGAGCAGCCCTAAACTTTGGGGTGCCTGTGTCTTGCTGATTTTTAGTTTTCCCAATTTATACGCCCATGAGTGGAAGTGCCCTATGCTCTCCAAGCTGTGTTTTTTAGATGTTTCAGAACACACCGTACACTTCTCCAGAGTGGCTGTTGGCAATTTACATCCCACCCATCAGCGTAGCAAGGCTCCCATTTCTCCATGGCCGGTCCTGCATTTCTGGTTTGGACACTTTTTTCCGCATGGCCCTTTTGCCCGCTGGGAAGCGAGACTTCTTTGGAGCGCTGATTGGCCTTTCCAGGTTGCTTGGTTGGCCAAAAAGGGCGTATGCGTTTTTTCCTGAATATATTCAGGAAAAAACGCATACGCCCGTTTTGGCCAAGGGCATCATTGTCCACGTTTTGCCGCTTTTCATGTGCTTTCAAGGCGATTCGAATCTACCTCCTGAAATCTGTTTCCTGCAATTCTGCCTTGCTTTCAAAGCCTCTTCGTTGCCTTCCCTTAATATATTTGTGGACGAGAGGTATCATTTAAAACTCTGCAGGTTTGTGAATTGCAGTGCCCCTGAGCTCCATTTTTCAACTCGCTTTTTTGGGAGCTGGCCGCAAAAGCGCAGGATTGCTTCAGGCCCTCTTCTGGTTCTGGGGGGCAGGCTGAGCTTGTGCTTAATTCTTCTTCCTGATGGGAAAATAGAGTGACCTGTGCCTGTCCCAACACCTAGAGCTAGTCTCTCATTGGTTCCCCCTCTTCCCGTTCATCCTCAGGACAAATTGCAACCTGTACGGAACAGGAGGTTAAAGGTGCTGATTCTCCAAGGAGGGAGATGGCTAGTAAATCGGCTGGAATGGCGAACCCGAGCAAAGGAGATGAGAAATGAGGTGCGTTTTAGAAACCTTTCCCGATCACACGGTGTACCATCTTCTGGGTTTCTCATGCCTGTTTTCGACGTAGGAAGATGCCCTTGAACCTGGAGATTTGGGACCCATGGGATGGGTACCATGCAGTATTACTTGAAAGGGTCTGCGTTGGCTCACCCAACCTCACCGAACCTCTCAGCCCCAAGAGTGTCCACCCTTATGTCTCAATCAGCTGTGGGTCTAGATATGGTCAATCCAGGTTGCATCACAGCCCCTGAACGAATTTTGTAAGAATTTCTCTCTCTTTCACTGTCTTTGTTTCACGGGTTTTGAAAAGTAATTTATTTTTATAATGGGGTTTAGCTGCTTTTCACGGCTGTGTTTATGCCGCTTTACACCCCCTTGACTCACTTACAGAGAGATATCAATACATAGGTTTGAAGATTCTTACTAGTCAGATATATTCTTGTGCGGTGAATAGGGGGTGTTGAGTCCAGTTCACTGAAAAAGGAATAGGTCTTGTCTCTTACATATTGGGTTTATGGAACGGTATCTGAGCTAATTTGAAACCCTTGTTTTATGCATCACCCCACCTCACCTTTCCCGTCCAGCAGCCATAGTGTGTTTTCTAAACGTGTGACTCTGTTCTGTTTTGTAATTCAGTTCAAGTGTAGCGGTTTTTACATTCCCTCTAGAAGTGATATCTTAGGATAAGTGTCTTTTTCTGAGTGACTTATTTCACTTAGAATGGTCGTACCTAAATCCATTCATCGTGCTGCTGCTAGCCTTATGACGTTGATTTCATGGCTGAGTGATATTCCATTGTACATGAGGACCACAACTTCTTTATCCATTTTTCTCTTTCCTAGGATATTTAAGGTGTAATGAAGTGGGGGTTCTTGTCAACAGAGCAGCCCTAAACTTTGGGGTGCCTGTGTCTTGCTGATTTTTAGTTTTCCCAATTTATACGCCCATGAGTGGAAGTGCCCTATGCTCTCCAAGCTGTGTTTTTTAGATGTTTCAGAACACACCGTACACTTCTCCAGAGTGGCTGTTGGCAATTTACATCCCACCCATCAGCGTAGCAAGGCTCCCATTTCTCCATGGCCGGTCCTGCATTTCTGGTTTGGACACTTTTTTCCGCATGGCCCTTTTGCCCGCTGGGAAGCGAGACTTCTTTGGAGCGCTGATTGGCCTTTCCAGGTTGCTTGGTTGGCCAAAAAGGGCGTATGCGTTTTTTCCTGAATATATTCAGGAAAAAACACATACGCCCTTTTTGGCCAAGGGCATCATAGTCCACTTTCTGCCTCTTTTCATGTGCTTTCAAGGCGATTCGAATCTACCTCCTGAAATCTGTTTCCTGCAATTCTGCCTTGCTTTCAAAGCCTCTTCGTTGCCTTCCCTTAATATATTTGTGGACGAGAGGTATCATTTAAAACTCTGCAGGTTTGTGAATTGCAGTGCCCCTGAGCTCCATTTTTCAACTCGCTTTTTTGGGAGCTGACCGCAAAAGCGCAGGATTGCTTCAGGCCCTCTCCTGGTTCTGGGGGGCAGGCTGAGCTTGTGCTTAATTCTTCTTCCTGATGGGAAAATAGAGTGACCTGTGCCTGTCCCAACACCTAGAGCTAGTCTCTCATTGGTTCCCCCTCTTCCCCTTCATCCTCAGGACAAATTGCAACCTGTACGGAACAGGAGGGTAAAGGTGCTGATTCTCCAAGGAGGGAGATGGCTAGTAAATCGGCTGGAATGGCGAACCCGAGCAAAGGAGATGAGAAATGAGGTGCGTTTTAGAAACCTTTCCCGATCACACGGTGTACCATCTTCTGGGTTTCTCATGCCTGTTTTCGACGTAGGAAGATGCCCTTGAACCTGGAGATTTGGGACCCATGGGATGGGTACCATGCAGTATTACTTGAAAGGGTCTGCGTTGGCTCACCCAACCATACCGAACGTCTCAGCCCCAAGAGTGTCCACCCTTATGTCTCAATCAGCTGTGGGTCTAGATATGGTCAATCCAGGTTGCATCACAGCCCCTGAACGAATTTTGTAAGAATTTCTCTCTCTTTCACTGTCTTTGTTTCACGGGTTTTGAAAAGTAATTTATTTTTATAATGGGGTTTAGCTGCTTTTCACGGCTGTGTTTATGCCGCTTTACACCCCCTTGACTCACTTACAGAGAGATATCAATACATAGGTTTGAAGATTCTTACTAGTCAGATATATTTTTGTGCGGTGAATAGGGGGTGTTGAGTCCAGTTCACTGAAAAAGGAATAGGTCTTGTCTCTTACATATTGGGTTTATGGAACGGTATCGGAGCTAATTTGAAACCCTTGTTTTATGCATCACCCCACCTCACCTTTCCCGTTCAGCAGCCATAGTGTGTTTTCTAAACGTGTGACTCTGTTCTGTTTTGTAATTCAATTCAAGTGTAGCGGTTTTTACATTCCCTCTAGAAGTGATATCTTAGGATAAGTGTCTTTTTCTGAGTGACTTATTTCACTTAGAATGGTCGCACCTAAATCCATTCATCGTGCTGCTGCTAGGCTTATGACGTTGATTTCATGGCTGAGTGATATTCCATTGTACATGAGGACCACAACTTCTTTATCCACTTTTTTTTTCCTAGGATATTTAAGGTGTAATGAAGTGGGGGTTCTTGTCAACAGAGCAGCCCTAAACTTTGGGGTGCCTGTGTCTTGCTGATTTTTAGTTTTCCCAATTTATACGCCCATGAGTGGAAGTGCCCTATGCTCTCCAAGCTGTGTTTTTTAGATGTTTCAGAACACACCGTACACTTCTCCAGAGTGGCTGTTGGCAATTTACATCCCACCCATCAGCGTAGCAAGGCTCCCATTTCTCCATGGCCGGTCCTGCATTTCTGGTTTGGACACTTTTTTCCGCATGGCCCTTTTGCCCGCTGGGAAGCGAGACTTCTTTGGAGCGCTGATTGGCCTTTCCAGGTTGCTTGGTTGGCCAAAAAGGGCGTATGCGTTTTTTCCTGAATATATTCAGGAAAAAACGCATACGCCCTTTTTGGCCAAGGGCATCATTGTCCACGTTTTGCCGCTTTTCATGTGCTTTCAAGGCGATTCGAATCTACCTCCTGAAATCTGTTTCCTGCAATTCTGCCTTGCTTTCAAAGCCTCTTCGTTGCCTTCCCTTAATATATTTGTGGACGAGAGGTATCATTTAAAACTCTGCAGGTTTGTGAATTGCAGTGCCCCTGAGCTCCATTTTTCAACTCGCTTTTTTGGGAGCTGGCCGCAAAAGCGCAGGATTGCTTCAGGCCCTCTTCTGGTTCTGGGGGGCAGGCTGAGCTTGTGCTTAATTCTTCTTCCTGATGGGAAAATAGAGTGACCTGTGCCTGTCCAACCCCTGGAGCTAGTCTCTCATTGGTTCCCCCTCTTCCCGTTCATCCTCAGGACAAATTGCAACCTGTACGGAACAGGAGGGTAAAGGTGCTGATTCTCCAAGGAGGGAGATGGCTAGTAAATCGGCTGGAATGGCGAACCCGAGCAAAGGAGATGAGAAATGAGGTGCGTTTTAGAAACCTTTCCCGATCACACGGTGTACCATCTTCTGGGTTTCTCATGCCTGTTTTCGACGTAGGAAGATGCCCTTGAACCTGGAGATTTGGGACCCATGGGATGGGTACCATGCAGTATTACTTGAAAGGGTCTGTGTTGGCTCACCCAACCTCACCGAACCTCTCAGCCCCAAGAGTGTCCACCCTTATGTCTCAATCAGCTGTGGGTCTAGATATGGTCAATCCAGGTTGCATCACAGCCCCTGAACGAATTTTGTAAGAATTTCTCTCTTTCACTGTCTTTGTTTCACGTGTTTTGAAAAGTAATTTATTTTTATAATGGGGTTTAGCTGCTTTTCACGGCTGTGTTTATGCCGCTTTACACCCCCTTGACTCACTTACAGAGAGATATCAATACATAGGTTTGAAGATTCTTACTAGTCAGATATATTCTTGTGCGGTGAATAGGGGGTGTTGAGTCCAGTTCACTGAAAAAGGAATAGGTCTTGTCTCTTACATATTGGGTTTATGGAACGGTATCAGAGATAATTTGAAACCCTTGTTTTATGCATCACCCCACCTCACCTTTCCCGTTCAGCAGCCATAGTGTGTTTCCTAAACGTGTGACTCTGTTCTGTTTTGTAATTCAGTTCAAGTGTAGCGGTTTTTACATTCCCTCTAGAAGTGATATCTTATGATAAGTGTCTTTTTCTGTGTGACTTATTTCACTTAGAATCGTCGTACCTAAATCCACTCATCGTGCTGCTACTAGCCTTATGACGTTGATTTCATGGCTGAGTGATATTCCATTGTACATGAGGACCCCAACTTCTTTATCCATTTTTTTCTTTCCTAGGATATTTAAGGTGTAATGAAGTGGGGGTTCTTGTCAACAGAGCAGCCCTAAACTTTGGGGTGCCTGTGTCTTGCTGATTTTTAGTTTTCCCAATTTATACGCCCATGAGTGGAAGTGCCCTATGCTCTCCAAGCTGTGTTTTTTAGATGTTTCAGAACACACCGTACACTTCTCCAGAGTGGCTGTTGGCAATTTACATCCCACCCATCAGCGTAGCAAGGCTCCCATTTCTCCATGGCCGGTCCTGCATTTCTGGTTTGGACACTTTTTTCCGCATGGCCCTTTTGCCCGCTGGGAAGCGAGACTTCTTTGGAGCGCTGATTGGCCTTTCCAGGTTGCTTGGTTGGCCAAAAAGGGCGTATGCGTTTTTTCCTGAATATATTCAGGAAAAAACGCATACGCCCGTTTTGGCCAAGGGCATCATTGTCCACGTTTTGCCGCTTTTCATGTGCTTTCAAGGCGATTCGAATCTACCTCCTGAAATCTGTTTCCTGCAATTCTGCCTTGCTTTCAAAGCCTCTTCGTTGCCTTCCCTTAATATATTTGTGGACGAGAGGTATCATTTAAAACTCTGCAGGTTTGTGAATTGCAGTGCCCCTGAGCTCCATTTTTCAACTCGCTTTTTTGGGAGCTGGCCGCAAAAGCGCAGGATTGCTTCAGGCCCTCTTCTGGTTCTGGGGGGCAGGCTGAGCTTGTGCTTAATTCTTCTTCCTGATGGGAAAATAGAGTGACCTGTGCCTGTCCCAACACCTAGAGCTAGTCTCTCATTGGTTCCCCCTCTTCCCGTTCATCCTCAGGACAAATTGCAACCTGTACGGAACAGGAGGTTAAAGGTGCTGATTCTCCAAGGAGGGAGATGGCTAGTAAATCGGCTGGAATGGCGAACCCGAGCAAAGGAGATGAGAAATGAGGTGCGTTTTAGAAACCTTTCCCGATCACACGGTGTACCATCTTCTGGGTTTCTCATGCCTGTTTTCGACGTAGGAAGATGCCCTTGAACCTGGAGATTTGGGACCCATGGGATGGGTACCATGCAGTATTACTTGAAAGGGTCTGCGTTGGCTCACCCAACCTCACCGAACCTCTCAGCCCCAAGAGTGTCCACCCTTATGTCTCAATCAGCTGTGGGTCTAGATATGGTCAATCCAGGTTGCATCACAGCCCCTGAACGAATTTTGGAAGAATTTCTCTCTCTTTCACTGTCTTTGCTTCACGGGTTTTGAAAAGTAATTTATTTTTATAATGGGGTTTAGCTGCTTTTCACGGCTGTGTTTATGCCGCTTTACACCCCCTTGACTCACTTACAGAGAGATATCAATACATAGGTTTGAAGATTCTTACTAGTCAGATATATTCTTGTGCGGTGAATAGGGGGTGTTGAGTCCAGTTCACTGAAAAAGGAATAGGTCTTGTCTCTTACATATTGGGTTTATGGAACGGTATCTGAGCTAATTTGAAACCCTTGTTTTATGCATCACCCCACCTCACCTTTCCCGTTCAGCAGCCATAGTGTGTTTCCTAAACGTGTGACTCTGTTCTGTTTTGTAATTCAGTTCAAGTGTAGCGGTTTTTACATTCCCTCTAGAAGTGATATCTTATGATAAGTGTCTTTTTCTGTGTGACTTATTTCACTTAGAATCGTCGTACCTAAATCCACTCATCGTGCTGCTACTAGCCTTATGACGTTGATTTCATGGCTGAGTGATATTCCATTGTACATGAGGACCCCAACTTCTTTATCCATTTTTCTCTTTCCTAGGATATTTAAGGTGTAATGAAGTGGGGGTTCTTGTCAACAGAGCAGCCCTAAACTTTGGGGTGCCTGTGTCTTGCTGATTTTTAGTTTTCCCAATTTATACGCCCATGAGTGGAAGTGCCCTATGCTCTCCAAGCTGTGTTTTTTAGATGTTTCCGAACACACCGTACACTTCTCCAGAGTGGCTGTTGGCAATTTACATCCCACCCATCAGCGTAGCAAGGCTCCCATTTCTCCATGGCCGGTCCTGCATTTCTGGTTTGGACACTTTTTTCCGCATGGCCCTTTTGCCCGCTGGGAAGCGAGACTTCTTTGGAGCGCTGATTGGCCTTTCCAGGTTGCTTGGTTGGCCAAAAAGGGCGTATGCGTTTTTTCCTGAATATATTCAGGAAAAAACGCATACGCCCTTTTTGGCCAAGGGCATCATTGTCCACGTTTTGCCGCTTTTCATGTGCTTTCAAGGCGATTCGAATCTACCTCCTGAAATCTGTTTCCTGCAATTCTGCCTTGCTTTCAAAGCCTCTTCGTTGCCTTCCCTTAATATATTTGTGGACGAGAGGTATCATTTAAAACTCTGCAGGTTTGTGAATTGCAGTGCCCCTGAGCTCCATTTTTCAACTCGCTTTTTTGGGAGCTGGCCGCAAAAGCGCAGGATTGCTTCAGGCCCTCTTCTGGTTCTGGGGGGCAGGCTGAGCTTGTGCTTAATTCTTCTTCCTGATGGGAAAATAGAGTGACCTGTGCCTGTCCCAACACCTAGAGCTAGTCTCTCATTGGTTCCCCCTCTTCCCGTTCATCCTCAGGACAAATTGCAACCTGTACGGAACAGGAGGTTAAAGGTGCTGATTCTCCAAGGAGGGAGATGGCTAGTAAATCGGCTGGAATGGCGAACCCGAGCAAAGGAGATGAGAAATGAGGTGCGTTTTAGAAACCTTTCCCGATCACACGGTGTACCATCTTCTGGGTTTCTCATGCCTGTTTTCGACGTAGGAAGATGCCCTTGAACCTGGAGATTTGGGACCCATGGGATGGGTACCATGCAGTATTACTTGAAAGGGTCTGCGTTGGCTCACCCAACCTCACCGAACCTCTCAGCCCCAAGAGTGTCCACCCTTATGTCTCAATCAGCTGTGGGTCTAGATATGGTCAATCCAGGTTGCATCACAGCCCCTGAACGAATTTTGGAAGAATTTCTCTCTCTTTCACTGTCTTTGCTTCACGGGTTTTGAAAAGTAATTTATTTTTATAATGGGGTTTAGCTGCTTTTCACGGCTGTGTTTATGCCGCTTTACACCCCCTTGACTCACTTACAGAGAGATATCAATACATAGGTTTGAAGATTCTTACTAGTCAGATATATTCTTGTGCGGTGAATAGGGGGTGTTGAGTCCAGTTCACTGAAAAAGGAATAGGTCTTGTCTCTTACATATTGGGTTTATGGAACGGTATCTGAGCTAATTTGAAACCCTTGTTTTATGCATCACCCCACCTCACCTTTCCCGTCCAGCAGACATAGTGTGTTTTCTAAACGTGTGACTCTGTTCTGTTTTGTAATTCAGTTCAAGTGTAGCGGTTTTTACATTCCCTCTAGAAGTGATATCTTATGATAAGTGTCTTTTTCTGTGTGACTTATTTCACTTAGAATCGTCGTACCTAAATCCACTCATCGTGCTGCTACTAGCCTTATGACGTTGATTTCATGGCTGAGTGATATTCCATTGTACATGAGGACCCCAACTTCTTTATCCATTTTTCTCTTTCCTAGGATATTTAAGGTGTAATGAAGTGGGGGTTCTTGTCAACAGAGCAGCCCTAAACTTTGGGGTGCCTGTGTCTTGCTGATTTTTAGTTTTCCCAATTTATACGCCCATGAGTGGAAGTGCCCTATGCTCTCCAAGCTGTGTTTTTTAGATGTTTCAGAACACACCGTACACTTCTCCAGAGTGGCTGTTGGCAATTTACATCCCACCCATCAGCGTAGCAAGGCTCCCATTTCTCCATGGCCGGTCCTGCATTTCTGGTTTGGACACTTTTTTCCGCATGGCCCTTTTGCCCGCTGGGAAGCGAGACTTCTTTGGAGCGCTGATTGGCCTTTCCAGGTTGCTTGGTTGGCCAAAAAGGGCGTATGCGTTTTTTCCTGAATATATTCAGGAAAAAACGCATACGCCCGTTTTGGCCAAGGGCATCATTGTCCACGTTTTGCCGCTTTTCATGTGCTTTCAAGGCGATTCGAATCTACCTCCTGAAATCTGTTTCCTGCAATTCTGCCTTGCTTTCAAAGCCTCTTCGTTGCCTTCCCTTAATATATTTGTGGACGAGAGGTATCATTTAAAACTCTGCAGGTTTGTGAATTGCAGTGCCCCTGAGCTCCATTTTTCAACTCGCTTTTTTGGGAGCTGGCCGCAAAAGCGCAGGATTGCTTCAGGCCCTCTTCTGGTTCTGGGGGGCAGGCTGAGCTTGTGCTTAATTCTTCTTCCTGATGGGAAAATAGAGTGACCTGTGCCTGTCCCAACACCTAGAGCTAGTCTCTCATTGGTTCCCCCTCTTCCCGTTCATCCTCAGGACAAATTGCAACCTGTACGGAACAGGAGGTTAAAGGTGCTGATTTTCCAAGGAGGGAGATGGCTAGTAAATCGGCTGGAATGGCGAACCCGAGCAAAGGAGATGAGAAATGAGGTGCGTTTTAGAAACCTTTCCCGATCACACGGTGTACCATCTTCTGGGTTTCTCATGCCTGTTTTCGACGTAGGAAGATGCCCTTGAACCTGGAGATTTGGGACCCATGGGATGGGTACCATGCAGTATTACTTGAAAGGGTCTGCGTTGGCTCACCCAACCTCACCGAACCTCTCAGCCCCAAGAGTGTCCACCCTTATGTCTCAATCAGCTGTGGGTCTAGATATGGTCAATCCAGGTTGCATCACAGCCCCTGAACGAATTTTGTAAGAATTTCTCTCTCTTTCACTGTCTTTGTTTCACGGGTTTTGAAAAGTAATTTATTTTTATAATGGGGTTTAGCTGCTTTTCACGGCTGTGTTTATGCCGCTTTACACCCCCTTGACTCACTTACAGAGAGATATCAATACATAGGTTTGAAGATTCTTACTAGTCAGATATATTCTTGTGCGGTGAATAGGGGGTGTTGAGTCCAGTTCACTGAAAAAGGAATAGGTCTTGTCTCTTACATATTGGGTTTATGGAACGGTATCTGAGCTAATTTGAAACCCTTGTTTTATGCATCACCCCACCTCACCTTTCCCGTCCAGCAGCCATAGTGTGTTTTCTAAACGTGTGACTCTGTTCTGTTTTGTAATTCAGTTCAAGTGTAGCGGTTTTTACATTCCCTCTAGAAGTGATATCTTAGGATAAGTGTCTTTTTCTGAGTGACTTATTTCACTTAGAATGGTCGTACCTAAATCCATTCATCGTGCTGCTGCTAGCCTTATGACGTTGATTTCATGGCTGAGTGATATTCCATTGTACATGAGGACCCCAACTTCTTTATCCATTTTTCTCTTTCCTAGGATATTTAAGGTGTAATGAAGTGGTGGTTCTTGTCAACAGAGCAGCCCTAAACTTTGGGGTGCCTGTGTCTTGCTGATTTTTAGTTTTCCCAATTTATACGCCCATGAGTGGAAGTGCCCTATGCTCTCCAAGCTGTGTTTTTTAGATGTTTCAGAACACACCGTACACTTCTCCAGAGTGGCTGTTGGCAATTTACATCCCACCCATCAGCGTAGCAAGGCTCCCATTTCTCCATGGCCGGTCCTGCATTTCTGGTTTGGACACTTTTTTCCGCATGGCCCTTTTGCCCGCTGGGAAGCGAGACTTCTTTGGAGCGCTGATTGGCCTTTCCAGGTTGCTTGGTTGGCCAAAAAGGGCGTATGCGTTTTTTCCTGAATATATTCATGAAAAAACGCATATGCCCTTTTTGGCCAAGGGCATCATTGTCCACGTTTTGCCGCTTTTCATGTGCTTTCAAGGCGATTCGAATCTACCTCCTGAAATCTGTTTCCTGCAATTCTGCCTTGCTTTCAAAGCCTCTTCGTTGCCTTCCCTTAATATATTTGTGGACGAGAGGTATCATTTAAAACTCTGCAGGTTTGTGAATTGCAGTGCCCCTGAGCTCCATTTTTCAACTCGCTTTTTTGGGAGCTGGCCGCAAAAGCGCAGGATTGCTTCAGGCCCTCTTCTGGTTCTGGGGGGCAGGCTGAGCTTGTGCTTAATTCTTCTTCCTGATGGGAAAATAGAGTGACCTGTGCCTGTCCCAACACCTAGAGCTAGTCTCTCATTGGTTCCCCCTCTTCCCGTTCATCCTCAGGACAAATTGCAACCTGTACGGAACAGGAGGTTAAAGGTGCTGATTCTCCAAGGAGGGAGATGGCTAGTAAATCGGCTGGAATGGCGAACCCGAGCAAAGGAGATGAGAAATGAGGTGCGTTTTAGAAACCTTTCCCGATCACACGGTGTACCATCTTCTGGCTTTCTCATGCCTGTTTTCGACGTAGGAAGATGCCCTTGAACCTGGAGATTTGGGACCCATGGGATGGGTACCATGCAGTATTACTTGAAAGGGTCTGCGTTGGCTCACCCAACCTCACCGAACCTCTCAGCCCCAAGAGTGTCCACCCTTATGTCTCAATCAGCTGTGGGTCTAGATATGGTCAATCCAGGTTGCATCACAGCCCCTGAACGAATTTTGGAAGAATTTCTCTCTCTTTCACTGTCTTTGTTTCACGGGTTTTGAAAAGTAATTTATTTTTATAATGGGGTTTAGCTGCTTTTCACGGCTGTGTTTATGCCGCTTTACACCCCCTTGACTCACTTACAGAGAGATATCAATACATAGGTTTGAAGATTCTTACTAGTCAGATATATTCTTGTGCGGTGAATAGGGGGTGTTGAGTCCAGTTCACTGAAAAAGGAATAGGTCTTGTCTCTTACATATTGGGTTTATGGAACGGTATCTGAGCTAATTTGAAACCCTTGTTTTATGCATCACCCCACCTCACCTTTCCCGTTCAGCAGCCATAGTGTGTTTTCTAAACGTGTGACTCTGTTCTGTTTTGTAATTCAGTTCAAGTGTAGCGGTTTTTACATTCCCTCTAGAAGTGATATCTTATGATAAGTGTCTTTTTCTGTGTGACTTATTTCACTTAGAATCGTCGTACCTAAATCCACTCATCGTGCTGCTACTAGCCTTATGACGTTGATTTCATGGCTGAGTGATATTCCATTGTACATGAGGACCCCAACTTCTTTATCCATTTTTCTCTTTCCTAGGATATTTAAGGTGTAATGAAGTGGGGGTTCTTGTCAACAGAGCAGCCCTAAACTTTGGGGTGCCTGTGTCTTGCTGATTTTTAGTTTTCCCAATTTATACGCCCATGAGTGGAAGTGCCCTATGCTCTCCAAGCTGTGTTTTTTAGATGTTTCAGAACACACCGTACACTTCTCCAGAGTGGCTGTTGGCAATTTACATCCCACCCATCAGCGTAGCAAGGCTCCCATTTCTCCATGGCCGGTCCTGCATTTCTGGTTTGGACACTTTTTTCCGCATGGCCCTTTTGCCCGCTGGGAAGCGAGACTTCTTTGGAGCGCTGATTGGCCTTTCCAGGTTGCTTGGTTGGCCAAAAAGGGCGTATGCGTTTTTTCCTGAATATATTCAGGAAAAAACGCATACGCCCTTTTTGGCCAAGGGCATCATTGTCCACGTTTTGCCGCTTTTCATGTGCTTTCAAGGCGATTCGAATCTACCTCCTGAAATCTGTTTCCTGCAATTCTGCCTTGCCTTCAAAGCCTCTTCGTTGCCTTCCCTTAATATATTTGTGGACGAGAGGTATCATTTAAAGCTCTGCAGGTTTGTGAATTGCAGTGCCCCTGAGCTCCATTTTTCAACTCGCTTTTTTGGGACCTGGCCGCAAAAGCGCAGGATTGCTTCAGGCCCTCTTCTGGTTCTGGGGGGCAGGCTGAGCTTGTGCTTAATTCTTCTTCCTGATGGGAAAATAGAGTGACCTGTGCCTGTCCCAACCCCTGGAGCTTGTCTCTCATTGGTTCCCCCTCTTCCCGTTCATCCTCAGGACAAATTGCAACCTGTACGGAACAGGAGGGTAAAGGTGCTGATTCTCCAAGGAGGGAGATGGCTAGTAAATCGGCTGGAATGGCGAACCCGAGCAAAGGAGATGAGAAATGAGGTGCGTTTTAGAAACCTTTCCCGATCACATGGTGTACCATCTTCTGGGTTTCTCATGCCTGTTTTCGACGTAGGAAGATGCCCTTGAACCTGGAGATTTGGGACCCATGGGATGGGTACCATGCAGTATTACTTGAAAGGGTCTGCGTTGGCTCACCCAACCTCACCGAACCTCTCAGCCCCAAGAGTGTCCACCCTTATGTCTCAATCAGCTGTGGGTCTAGATATGGTCAATCCAGGTTGCATCACAGCCCCTGAACGAATTTTGTAAGAATTTCTCTCTCTTTCACTGTCTTTGTTTCACGGGTTTTGAAAAGTAATTTATTTTTATAATGGGGTTTAGCTGCTTTTCACGGCTGTGTTTATGCCGCTTTACACCCCCTTGACTCACTTACAGAGAGATATCAATACATAGGTTTGAAGATTCTTCCTAGTCAGATATATTCTTGTGCGGTGAATAGGGGGTGTTGAGTCCAGTTCACTGAAAAAGGAATAGGTCTTGTCTCTTACATATTGGGTTTATGGAACGGTATCTGAGCTAATTTGAAACCCTTGTTTTATGCATCACCCCACCTCACCTTTCCCGTTCAGCAGCCGTAGTGTGTTTCCTAAACGTGTGACTCTGTTCTGTTTTGTAATTCAGTTCAAGTGTAGCGGTTTTTACATTCCCTCTAGAAGTGATATCTTATGATAAGTGTCTTTTTCTGTGTGACTTATTTCACTTAGAATCGTCGTACCTAAATCCACTCATCGTGCTGCTACTAGCCTTATGACGTTGATTTCATGGCTGAGTGATATTCCATTGTACATGAGGACCACAACTTCTTTATCCACTTTTTTCTTTCCTAGGATATTTAAGGTGTAATGAAGTGGGGGTTCTTGTCAACAGAGCAGCCCTAAACTTTGGGGTGCCTGTGTCTTGCTGATTTTTAGTTTTCCCAATTTATACGCCCATGAGTGGAAGTGCCCTATGCTCTCCAAGCTGTGTTTTTTAGATGTTTCAGAACACACCGTACACTTCTCCAGAGTGGCTGTTGGCAATTTACATCCCACCCATCAGCGTAGCAAGGCTCCCATTTCTCCATGGCCGGTCCTGCATTTCTGGTTTGCACACTTTTTTCCGCATGGCCCTTTTGCCCGCTGGGAAGCGAGACTTCTTTGGAGCGCTGATTGGCCTTTCCAGGTTGCTTGGTTGGCCAAAAAGGGCGTATGCGTTTTTTCCTGAATATATTCAGGAAAAAACGCATACGCCCTTTTTGGCCAAGGGCATCATTGTCCACTTTCTGCCTCTTTTCATGTGCTTTCAAGGCGATTCGAATCTACCTCCTGAAATCTGTTTCCTGCAATTCTGCCTTGCTTTCAAAGCCTCTTCGTTGCCTTCCCTTAATATATTTGTGGACGAGAGGTATCATTTAAAACTCTGCAGGTTTGTGAATTGCAGTGCCTCTGAGCTCCATTTTTCAACTCGCTTTTTTGGGAGCTGGCCGCAAAAGCGCAGGATTGCTTCAGGCCCTCTTCTGGTTCTGGAGGGCAGGCTGAGCTTGTGCTTAATTCTTCTTCCTGATGGGAAAATAGAGTGACCTGTGCCTGTCCCAACACCTAGAGCTAGTCTCTCATTGGTTCCCCCTCTTCCCGTTCATCCTCAGGACAAATTGCAACCTGTACGGAACAGGAGGTTAAAGGTGCTGATTCTCCAAGGAGGGAGATGGCTAGTAAATCGGCTGGAAAGGCGAACCCGAGCAAAGGAGATGAGAAATGAGGTGCGTTTTAGAAACCTTTCCCGATCACACGGTGTACCATCTTCTGGGTTTCTCATGCCTGTTTTCGACGTAGGAAGATGCCCTTGAACCTGGAGATTTGGGACCCATGGGATGGGTACCATGCAGTATTACTTGAAAGGGTCTGCGTTGGCTCACCCAACCTCACCGAACCTCTCAGCCCCAAGAGTGTCCACCCTTATGTCTCAATCAGCTGTGGGTCTAGATATGGTCAATCCAGGTTGCATCACAGCCCCTGAACGAATTTTGTAAGAATTTCTCTCTCTTTCACTGTCTTTGTTTCACGGGTTTTGAAAAGTAATTTATTTTTATAATGGGGTTTAGCTGCTTTTCACGGCTGTGTTTATGCCGCTTTACACCCCCTTGACTCACTTACAGAGAGATATCAATACATTGGTTTGAAGATTCTTACTAGTCAGATATATTCTTGTGCGGTGAATAGGGGGTGTTGAGTCCAGTTCACTGAAAAAGGAATAGGTCTTGTCTCTTACATATTGGGTTTATGGAACGGTATCTGAGCTAATTTGAAACCCTTGTTTTATGCATCACCCCACCTCACCTTTCCCGTTCAGCAGCCATAGTGTGTTTTCTAAACGTGTGACTCTGTTCTGTTTTGTAATTCAGTTCAAGTGTAGCGGTTTTTACATTCCCTCTAGAAGTGATATCTTATGATAAGTGTCTTTTTCTGTGTGACTTATTTCACTTAGAATCGTCGTACCTAAATCCACTCATCGTGCTGCTACTAGCCTTATGACGTGGATTTCATGGCTGAGTGATATTCCATTGTACATGAGGACCACAACTTCTTTATCCATTTTTCTCTTTCCTAGGATATTTAAGGTGTAATGAAGTGGGGGTTCTTGTCAACAGAGCAGCCCTAAACTTTGGGGTGCCTGTGTCTTGCTGATTTTTAGTTTTCCCAATTTATACGCCCATGAGTGGAAGTGCCCTATGCTCTCCAAGCTGTGTTTTTTAGATGTTTCAGAACACACCGTACACTTCTCCAGAGTGGCTGTTGGCAATTTACATCCCACCCATCAGCGTAGCAAGGCTCCCATTTCTCCATGGCCGGTCCTGCATTTCTGGTTTGGACACTTTTTTCCGCATGGCCCTTTTGCCCGCTGGGAAGCGAGACTTCTTTGGAGCGCTGATTGGCCTTTCCAGGTTGCTTGGTTGGCCAAAAAGGGCGTATGCGTTTTTTCCTGAATATATTCAGGAAAAAACGCATACGCCCTTTTTGGCCAAGGGCATCATTGTCCACGTTTTGCCGCTTTTCATGTGCTTTCAAGGCGATTCGAATCTACCTCCTGAAATCTGTTTCCTGCAATTCTGCCTTGCCTTCAAAGCCTCTTCGTTGCCTTCCCTTAATATATTTGTGGACGAGAGGTATCATTTAAAACTCTGCAGGTTCGTGAATTGCAGTGCCCCTGAGCTCCATTTTTCAACTCGCTTTTTTGGGAGCTGGCCGCAAAAGCGCAGGATTGCTTCAGGCCCTCTTCTGGTTCTGGGGGGCAGGCTGAGCTTGTGCTTAATTCTTCTTCCTGATGGGAAAATAGAGTGACCTGTGCCTGTCCCAACCCCTGGAGCTTGTCTCTCATTGGTTCCCCCTCTTCCCGTTCATCCTCAGGACAAATTGCAACCTGTGCGGAACAGGAGGGTAAAGGTGCTGATTCTCCAAGGAGGGAGATGGCTAGTAAATCGGCTGGAATGGCGAACCCGAGCAAAGGAGATGAGAAATGAGGTGCGTTTTAGAAACCTTTCCCGATCACATGGTGTACCATCTTCTGGGTTTCTCATGCCTGTTTTCGACGTAGGAAGATGCCCTTGAACCTGGAGATTTGGGACCCATGGGATGGGTACCATGCAGTATTACTTGAAAGGGTCTGCGTTGGCTCACCCAACCTCACCGAACCTCTCAGCCCCAAGAGTGTCCACCCTTATGTCTCAATCAGCTGTGGGTCTAGATATGGTCAATCCAGGTTGCATCACAGCCCCTGAACGAATTTTGTAAGAATTTCTCTCTCTTTCACTGTCTTTGTTTCACGGGTTTTGAAAAGTAATTTATTTTTATAATGGGGTTTAGCTGCTTTTCACGGCTGTGTTTATGCCGCTTTACACCCCCTTGACTCACTTACAGAGAGATATCAATACATAGGTTTGAAGATTCTTCCTAGTCAGATATATTCTTGTGCGGTGAATAGGGGGTGTTGAGTCCAGTTCACTGAAAAAGGAATAGGTCTTGTCTCTTACATATTGGGTTTATGGAACGGTATCTGAGCTAATTTGAAACCCTTGTTTTATGCATCACCCCACCTCACCTTTCCCGTTCAGCAGCCGTAGTGTGTTTCCTAAACCTGTGACTCTGTTCTGTTTTGTAATTCAGTTCAAGTGTAGCGGTTTTTACATTCCCTCTAGAAGTGATATCTTATGATAAGTGTCTTTTTCTGTGTGACTTATTTCACTTAGAATCGTCGTACCTAAATCCACTCATCGTGCTGCTACTAGCCTTATGACGTTGATTTCATGGCTGAGTGATATTCCATTGTACATGAGGACCACAACTTCTTTATCCACTGTTTTCTTTCCTAGGATATTTAAGGTGTAATGAAGTGGGGGTTCTTGTCAACAGAGCAGCCCTAAACTTTGGGGTGCCTGTGTCTTGCTGATTTTTAGTTTTCCCAATTTATACGCCCATGAGTGGAAGTGCCCTATGCTCTCCAAGCTGTGTTTTTTAGATGTTTCAGAACACACCGTACACTTCTCCGGAGTGGCTGTTGGCAATTTACATCCCACCCATCAGCGTAGCAAGGCTCCCATTTCTCCATGGCCGGTCCTGCATTTCTGGTTTGGACACTTTTTTCCGCATGGCCCTTTTGCCCGCTGGGAAGCAAGACTTCTTTGGAGCGCTGATTGGCCTTTCCAGGTTGCTTGGTTGGCCAAAAAGGGCGTATGCGTTTTTTCCTGAATATATTCAGGAAAAAACGCATACGCCCTTTTTGGCCAAGGGCATCATTGTCCACGTTTTGCCGCTTTTCATGTGCTTTCAAGGCGATTCGAATCTACCTCCTGAAATCTGTTTCCTGCAATTCTGCCTTGCCTTCAAAGCCTCTTCGTTGCCTTCCCTTAATATATTTGTGGACGAGAGGTATCATTTAAAGCTCTGCAGGTTTGTGAATTGCAGTGCCACTGAGCTCCATTTTTCAACTCGCTTTTTTGGGAGCTGGCCGCAAAAGCGCAGGATTGCTTCAGGCCCTCTTCTGGTTCTGGGGGGCAGGCTGAGCTTGTGCTTAATTCTTCTTCCTGATGGGAAAATAGAGTGACCTGTGCCTGTCCCAACCCCTGGAGCTTGTCTCTCATTGGTTCCCCCTCTTCCCGTTCATCCTCAGGACAAATTGCAACCTGTACGGAACAGGAGGGTAAAGGTGCTGATTCTCCAAGGAGGGAGATGGCTAGTAAATCGGCTGGAATGGCGAACCCGAGCAAAGGAGATGAGAAATGAGGTGCGTTTTAGAATCCTTTCCCGATCACATGGTGTACCATCTTCTGGGTTTCTCATGCCTGTTTTCGACGTAGGAAGATGCCCTTGAACCTGGAGATTTGGGACCCATGGGATGGGTACCATGCAGTATTACTTGAAAGGGTCTGCGTTGGCTCACCCAACCTCACCGAACCTCTCAGCCCCAAGAGTGTCCACCCTTATGTCTCAATCAGCTGTGGGTCTAGATATGGTCAATCCAGGTTGCATCACAGCCCCTGAACGAATTTTGTAAGAATTTCTCTCTCTTTCACTGTCTTTGTTTCACGGGTTTTGAAAAGTAATTTATTTTTATAATGGGGTTTAGCTGCTTTTCACGGCTGTGTTTATCCCGCTTTACACCCCCTTGACTCACTTACAGAGAGATATCAATACATAGGTTTGAAGATTCTTCCTAGTCAGATATATTCTTGTGCGGTGAATAGGGGGTGTTGAGTCCAGTTCACTGAAAAAGGAATAGGTCTTGTCTCTTACATATTGGGTTTATGGAACGGTATCTGAGCTAATTTGAAACCCTTGTTTTATGCATCACCCCACCTCACCTTTCCCGTTCAGCAGCCGTAGTGTGTTTCCTAAACGTGTGACTCTGTTCTGTTTTGTAATTCAGTTCAAGTGTAGCGGTTTTTACATTCCCTCTAGAAGTGATATCTTATGATAAGTGTCTTTTTCTGTGTGACTTATTTCACTTAGAATCGTCGTACCTAAATCCACTCCTCGTGCTGCTACTAGCCTTATGACGTTGATTTCATGGCTGAGTGATATTCCATTGTACATGAGGACCACAACTTCTTTATCCACTTTTTTCTTTCCTAGGATATTTAAGGTGTAATGAAGTGGGGGTTCTTGTCAACAGAGCAGCCCTAAACTTTGGGGTGCCTGTGTCTTGCTGATTTTTAGTTTTCCCAATTTATACGCCCATGAGTGGAAGTGCCCTATGCTCTCCAAGCTGTGTTTTTTAGATGTTTCAGAACACACCGTACACTTCTCCAGAGTGGCTGTTGGCAATTTACATCCCACCCATCAGCGTAGCAAGGCTCCCATTTCTCCATGGCCGGTCCTGCATTTCTGGTTTGGACACTTTTTTCCGCATGGCCCTTTTGCCCGCTGGGAAGCGAGACTTCTTTGGAGCGCTGATTGGCCTTTCCAGGTTGCTTGGTTGGCCAAAAAGGGCGTATGCGTTTTTTCCTGAATATATTCAGGAAAAAACGCATACGCCCTTTTTGGCCAAGGGCATCATTGTCCACTTTCTGCCTCTTTTCATGTGCTTTCAAGGCGATTCGAATCTACCTCCTGAAATCTGTTTCCTGCAATTCTGCCTTGCTTTCAAAGCCTCTTCGTTGCCTTCCCTTAATATATTTGTGGACGAGAGGTATCATTTAAAACTCTGCAGGTTTGTGAATTGCAGTGCCTCTGAGCTCCATTTTTCAACTCGCTTTTTTGGGAGCTGGCCGCAAAAGCGCAGGATTGCTTCAGGCCCTCTTCTGGTTCTGGAGGGCAGGCTGAGCTTGTGCTTAATTCTTCTTCCTGATGGGAAAATAGAGTGACCTGTGCCTGTCCCAACACCTAGAGCTAGTCTCTCATTGGTTCCCCCTCTTCCCGTTCATCCTCAGGACAAATTGCAACCTGTACGGAACAGGAGGTTAAAGGTGCTGATTCTCCAAGGAGGGAGATGGCTAGTAAATCGGCTGGAAAGGCGAACCCGAGCAAAGGAGATGAGAAATGAGGTGCGTTTTAGAAACCTTTCCCGATCACACGGTGTACCATCTTCTGGGTTTCTCATGCCTGTTTTCGACGTAGGAAGATGCCCTTGAACCTGGAGATTTGGGACCCATGGGATGGGTACCATGCAGTATTACTTGAAAGGGTCTGCGTTGGCTCACCCAACCTCACCGAACCTCTCAGCCCCAAGAGTGTCCACCCTTATGTCTCAATCAGCTGTGGGTCTAGATATGGTCAATCCAGGTTGCATCACAGCCCCTGAACGAATTTTGTAAGAATTTCTCTCTCTTTCACTGTCTTTGTTTCACGGGTTTTGAAAAGTAATTTATTTTTATAATGGGGTTTAGCTGCTTTTCACGGCTGTGTTTATGCCGCTTTACACCCCCTTGACTCACTTACAGAGAGATATCAATACATTGGTTTGAAGATTCTTACTAGTCAGATATATTCTTGTGCGGTGAATAGGGGGTGTTGAGTCCAGTTCACTGAAAAAGGAATAGGTCTTGTCTCTTACATATTGGGTTTATGGAACGGTATCTGAGCTAATTTGAAACCCTTGTTTTATGCATCACCCCACCTCACCTTTCCCGTTCAGCAGCCATAGTGTGTTTTCTAAACGTGTGACTCTGTTCTGTTTTGTAATTCAGTTCAAGTGTAGCGGTTTTTACATTCCCTCTAGAAGTGATATCTTATGATAAGTGTCTTTTTCTGTGTGACTTATTTCACTTAGAATCGTCGTACCTAAATCCACTCATCGTGCTGCTACTAGCCTTATGACGTGGATTTCATGGCTGAGTGATATTCCATTGTACATGAGGACCACAACTTCTTTATCCATTTTTCTCTTTCCTAGGATATTTAAGGTGTAATGAAGTGGGGGTTCTTGTCAACAGAGCAGCCCTAAACTTTGGGGTGCCTGTGTCTTGCTGATTTTTAGTTTTCCCAATTTATACGCCCATGAGTGGAAGTGCCCTATGCTCTCCAAGCTGTGTTTTTTAGATGTTTCAGAACACACCGTACACTTCTCCAGAGTGGCTGTTGGCAATTTACATCCCACCCATCAGCGTAGCAAGGCTCCCATTTCTCCATGGCCGGTCCTGCATTTCTGGTTTGGACACTTTTTTCCGCATGGCCCTTTTGCCCGCTGGGAAGCGAGACTTCTTTGGAGCGCTGATTGGCCTTTCCAGGTTGCTTGGTTGGCCAAAAAGGGCGTATGCGTTTTTTCCTGAATATATTCAGGAAAAAACGCATACGCCCTTTTTGGCCAAGGGCATCATTGTCCACGTTTTGCCGCTTTTCATGTGCTTTCAAGGCGATTCGAATCTACCTCCTGAAATCTGTTTCCTGCAATTCTGCCTTGCCTTCAAAGCCTCTTCGTTGCCTTCCCTTAATATATTTGTGGACGAGAGGTATCATTTAAAACTCTGCAGGTTCGTGAATTGCAGTGCCCCTGAGCTCCATTTTTCAACTCGCTTTTTTGGGAGCTGGCCGCAAAAGCGCAGGATTGCTTCAGGCCCTCTTCTGGTTCTGGGGGGCAGGCTGAGCTTGTGCTTAATTCTTCTTCCTGATGGGAAAATAGAGTGACCTGTGCCTGTCCCAACCCCTGGAGCTTGTCTCTCATTGGTTCCCCCTCTTCCCGTTCATCCTCAGGACAAATTGCAACCTGTGCGGAACAGGAGGGTAAAGGTGCTGATTCTCCAAGGAGGGAGATGGCTAGTAAATCGGCTGGAATGGCGAACCCGAGCAAAGGAGATGAGAAATGAGGTGCGTTTTAGAAACCTTTCCCGATCACATGGTGTACCATCTTCTGGGTTTCTCATGCCTGTTTTCGACGTAGGAAGATGCCCTTGAACCTGGAGATTTGGGACCCATGGGATGGGTACCATGCAGTATTACTTGAAAGGATCTGCGTTGGCTCACCCAACCTCACCGAACCTCTCAGCCCCAAGAGTGTCCACCCTTATGTCTCAATCAGCTGTGGGTCTAGATATGGTCAATCCAGGTTGCATCACAGCCCCTGAACGAATTTTGTAAGAATTTCTCTCTCTTTCACTGTCTTTGTTTCACGGGTTTTGAAAAGTAATTTATTTTTATAATGGGGTTTAGCTGCTTTTCACGGCTGTGTTTATGCCGCTTTACACCCCCTTGACTCACTTACAGAGAGATATCAATACATAGGTTTGAAGATTCTTCCTAGTCAGATATATTCTTGTGCGGTGAATAGGGGGTGTTGAGTCCAGTTCACTGAAAAAGGAATAGGTCTTGTCTCTTACATATTGGGTTTATGGAACGGTATCTGAGCTAATTTGAAACCCTTGTTTTATGCATCACCCCACCTCACCTTTCCCGTCCAGCAGCCATAGTGTGTTTTCTAAACGTGTGACTCTGTTCTGTTTTGTAATTCAGTTCAAGTGTAGCGGTTTTTACATTCCCTCTAGAAGTGATATCTTATGATAAGTGTCTTTTTCTGTGTGACTTATTTCACTTAGAATCGTCGTACCTAAATCCACTCATCGTGCTGCTACTAGCCTTATGACGTTGATTTCATGGCTGAGTGATATTCCATTGTACATGAGGACCACAACTTCTTTATCCACTGTTTTCTTTCCTAGGATATTTAAGGTGTAATGAAGTGGGGGTTCTTGTCAACAGAGCAGCCCTAAACTTTGGGGTGCCTGTGTCTTGCTGATTTTTAGTTTTCCCAATTTATACGCCCATGAGTGGAAGTGCCCTATGCTCTCCAAGCTGTGTTTTTTAGATGTTTCAGAACACACCGTACACTTCTCCGGAGTGGCTGTTGGCAATTTACATCCCACCCATCAGCGTAGCAAGGCTCCCATTTCTCCATGGCCGGTCCTGCATTTCTAGTTTGGACACTTTTTTCCGCATGGCCCTTTTGCCCGCTGGGAAGCAAGTCTTCTTTGGAGCGCTGATTGGCCTTTCCAGGTTGCTTGGTTGGCCAAAAAGGGCGTATGCGTTTTTTCCTGAATATATTCAGGAAAAAACGCATACGCCCTTTTTGGCCAAGGGCATCATTGTCCACGTTTTGCCGCTTTTCATGTGCTTTCAAGGCGATTCGAATCTACCTCCTGAAATCTGTTTCCTGCAATTCTGCCTTGCCTTCAAAGCCTCTTCGTTGCCTTCCCTTAATATATTTGTGGACGAGAGGTATCATTTAAAGCTCTGCAGGTTTGTGAATTGCAGTGCCCCTGAGCTCCATTTTTCAACTCGCTTTTTTGGGAGCTGGCCGCAAAAGCGCAGGATTGCTTCAGGCCCTCTTCTGGTTCTGGGGGGCAGGCTGAGCTTGTGCTTAATTCTTCTTCCTGATGGGAAAATAGAGTGACCTGTGCCTGTCCCAACCCCTGGAGCTTGTCTCTCATTGGTTCCCCCTCTTCCCCTTCATCCTCAGGACAAATTGCAACCTGTGCGGAACAGGAGGGTAAAGGTGCTGATTCTCCAAGGAGGGAGATGGCTAGTAAATCGGCTGGAATGGCGAACCCGAGCAAAGGAGATGAGAAATGAGGTGCGTTTTAGAAACCTTTCCCGATCACATGGTGTACCATCTTCTGGGTTTCTCATGCCTGTTTTCGACGTAGGAAGATGCCCTTGAACCTGGAGATTTGGGACCCATGGGATGGGTACCATGCAGTATTACTTGAAAGGGTCTGCGTTGGCTCACCCAACCTCACCGAACCTCTCAGCCCCAAGAGTGTCCACCCTTATGTCTCAATCAGCTGTGGGTCTAGATATGGTCAATCCAGGTTGCATCACAGCCCCTGAACGAATTTTGTAAGAATTTCTCTCTCTTTCACTGTCTTTGTTTCACGGGTTTTGAAAAGTAATTTATTTTTATAATGGGGTTTAGCTGCTTTTCACGGCTGTGTTTATGCCGCTTTACACCCCCTTGACTCACTTACAGAGAGATATCAATACATAGGTTTGAAGATTCTTACTAGTCAGATATATTCTTGTGCGGTGAATAGGGGGTGTTGAGTCCAGTTCACTGAGCAAGGAATAGGTCTTGTCTCTTACATATTGGGTTTATGGAACGGTATCTGAGCTAATTTGAAACCCTTGTTTTATGCATCACCCCACCTCACCTTTCCCGTTCAGCAGCCGTAGTGTGTTTCCTAAACGTGTGACTCTGTTCTGTTTTGTAATTCAGTTCAAGTGTAGCGGTTTTTACATTCCCTCTAGAAGTGATATCTTATGATAAGTGTCTTTTTCTGTGTGACTTATTTCACTTAGAATCGTCGTACCTAAATCCACTCATCGTGCTGCTACTAGCCTTATGACGTTGATTTCATGACTGAGTGATATTCCATTGTACATGAGGACCACAACTTCTTTATCCACTGTTTTCTTTCCTAGGATATTTAAGGTGTAATGAAGTGGGGGTTCTTGTCAACAGAGCAGCCCTAAACTTTGGGGTGCCTGTGTCTTGCTGATTTTTAGTTTTCCCAATTTATACGCCCATGAGTGGAAGTGCCCTATGCTCTCCAAGCTGTGTTTTTTAGATGTTTCAGAACACACCGTACACTTCTCCAGAGTGGCTGTTGGCAATTTACATCCCACCCATCAGCGTAGCAAGGCTCCCATTTCTCCATGGCCGGTCCTGCATTTCTGGTTTGGACACTTTTTTCCGCATGGCCCTTTTGCCCGCTGGGAAGCGAGACTTCTTTGGAGCGCTGATTGGCCTTTCCAGGTTGCTTGGTTGGCCAAAAAGGGCGTATGCGTTTTTTCCTGAATATATTCAGGAAAAAACGCATACGCCCTTTTTGGCCAAGGGCATCATTGTCCACGTTTTGCCGCTTTTCATGTGCTTTCAAGGCGATTCGAATCTACCTCCTGAAATCTGTTTCCTGCAATTCTGCCTTGCTTTCAAAGCCTCTTCGTTGCCTTCCCTTAATATATTTGTGGACGAGAGGTATCATTTAAAACTCTGCAGGTTTGTGAATTGCAGTGCCCCTGAGCTCCATTTTTCAACTCGCTTTTTTGGGAGCTGGCCGCAAAAGCGCAGGATTGCTTCAGGCCCTCTTCTGGTTCTGGGGGGCAGGCTGAGCTTGTGCTTAATTCTTCTTCCTGATGGGAAAATAGAGTGACCTGTGCCTGTCCCAACCCCTGGAGCTAGTCTCTCATTGGTTCCCCCTCTTCCCGTTCATCCTCAGGACAAATTGCAACCTGTACGGAACAGGAGGGTAAAGGTGCTGATTCTCCAAGGAGGGAGATGGCTAGTAAATTGGCTGGAATGGCGAACCCGAGCAAAGGAGATGAGAAATGAGGTGCGTTTTAGAAACCTTTCCCGATCACACGGTGTACCATCTTCTGGGTTTCTCATGCCTGTTTTTGACGTAGGAAGATGCCCTTGATCCTGGAGATTTGGGACCCATGGGATGGGTACCATGCAGTATTACTTGAAAGGGTCTGCGTTGGCTCACCCAACCTCACCGAACCTCTCAGCCCCAAGAGTGTCCACCCTTATGTCTCAATCAGCTGTGGGTCTAGATATGGTCAATCCAGGTTGCATCACAGCCCCTGAACGAATTTTGTAAGAATTTCTCTCTTTCACTGTCTTTGTTTCACGGGTTTTGAAAAGTAATTTATTTTTATAATGGGGTTTAGATGCTTTTCACGGCTGTGTTTATGCCGCTTTACACCCCCTTGACTCACTTACAGAGAGATATCAATACATAGGTTTGAAGATTCTTACTAGTCAGATATATTCTTGTGCGGTGAATAGGGGGTGTTGAGTCCAGTTCACTGAAAAAGGAATAGGTCTTGTCTCTTACATATTGGGTTTATGGAACGGTATCTGAGCTAATTTGAAACCCTTGTTTTATGCATCACCCCACCTCACCTTTCCCGTTCAGCAGCCATAGTGTGTTTCCTAAACGTGTGACTCTGTTCTGTTTTGTAATTCAGTTCAAGTGTAGCGGTTTTTACATTCCCTCTAGAAGTGATATCTTATGATAAGTGTCTTTTTCTGTGTGACTTATTTCACGTAGAATCGTCGTACCTAAATCCACTCATCGTGTTGCTACTAGCCTTATGACGTTGATTTCATGGCTGAGTGATATTCCATTGTACATGAGGACCCCAACTTCTTTATCCATTTTTCTCTTTCCTAGGATATTTAAGGTGTAATGAAGTGGGGGTTCTTGTCAACAGAGCAGCCCTAAACTTTGGGGTGCCTGTGTCTTGCTGATTTTTAGTTTTCCCAATTTATACGCCCATGAGTGGAAGTGCCCTATGCTCTCCAAGCTGTGTTTTTTAGATGTTTCAGAACACACCATACATTTCTCCAGAGTGGCTGTTGGCAATTTACATCCCACCCATCAGCGTAGCAAGGCTCCCATTTCTCCATGGCCGGTCCTGCATTTCTGGTTTGGACACTTTTTTCCGCATGGCCCTTTTGCCCGCTGGGAAGCGAGACTTCTTTGGAGCTCTGATTGGCCTTTCCAGGTTGCTTGGTTGGCCAAAAAGGGCGTATGCGTTTTTTCCTGAATATATTCAGGAAAAAACGCATACGCCCTTTTTGGCCAAGGGCATCATTGTCCACGTTTTGCCGCTTTTCATGTGCTTTCAAGGCGATTCGAATCTACCTCTTGAAATCTGTTTCCTGCAATTCTGCCTTGCTTTCAAAGCCTCTTCGTTGCCTTCCCTTAATATATTTGTGGACGAGAGGTATCATTTAAAACTCTGCAGGTTTGTGAATTGCAGTGCCCCTGAGCTCCATTTTTCAACTCGCTTTTTTGGGAGCTGACCGCAAAAGCGCAGGATTGCTTCAGGCCCTCTTCTGGTTCTGGGGGGCAGGCTGAGCTTGTGCTTAATTCTTCTTCCTGATGGGAAAATAGAGTGACCTGTGCCTGTCCCAACACCTAGAGCTAGTCTCTCATTGGTTCCCCCTCTTCCCGTTCATCCTCAGGACAAATTGCAACCTGTACGGAACAAGAGGGTAAAGGTGCTGATTCTCCAAGGAGGGAGATGGCTAGTAAATCGGCTGGAATGGCGAACCCGAGCAAAGGAGGTGAGAAATGAGGTGCGTTTTAGAAACCTTTCCCGATCACACGGTGTACCATCTTCTGGGTTTCTCATGCCTGTTTTCAACGTAGGAAGATGCCCTTGAACCTGGAGATTTGGGACCCATGGGATGGGTACCATGCAGTATTACTTGAAAGGGTCTGCGTTGGCTCACCCAACCTCACCGAACCTCTCAGCCCCAAGAGTGTCCACCCTTATGTCTCAATCAGCTGTGGGTCTAGATATGGTCAATCCAGGTTGCATCACAGCCCCTGAACGAATTTTGTAAGAATTTCTCTCGCTTTCACTGTCTTTGTTTCACGGGTTTTGAAAAGTAATTTATTTTTATAATGGGGTTTAGCTGCTTTTCACGGCTGTGTTTATGCCGCTTTACACCCCCTTGACTCACTTACAGAGAGATATCAATACATAGGTTTGAAGATTCTTACTAGTCAGATATATTCTTGTGTGGTGAATAGGGGGTGTTGAGTCCAGTTCACTGAGCAAGGAATAGGTCTTGTCTCTTACATATTGGGTTTATGGAACGGTATCTGAGCTAATTTGAAACCCTTGTTTTATGCATCACCCCACCTCACCTTTCCCGTTCAGCAGCCGTAGTGTGTTTCCTAAACGTGTGACTCTGTTCTGTTTTGTAATTCAGTTCAAGTGTAGCGGTTTTTACATTCCCTCTAGAAGTGATATCTTATGATAAGTGTCTTTTTCTGTGTGACTTATTTCACTTAGAATCGTCGTACCTAAATCCACTCATCGTGCTGCTACTAGCCTTATGACGTTGATTTCATGGCTGAGTGATATTCCATTGTACATGAGGACCACAACTTCTTTATCCACTGTTTTCTTTCCTAGGATATTTAAGGTGTAATGAAGTGGGGGTTCTTGTCAACAGAGCAGCCCTAAACTTTGGGGTGCCTGTGTCTTGCTGATTTTTAGTTTTCCCAATTTATACGCCCATGAGTGGAAGTGCCCTATGCTCTCCAAGCTGTGTTTTTTAGATGTTTCAGAACACACCGTACACTTCTCCAGAGTGGCTGTTGGCAATTTACATCCCACCCATCAGCGTAGCAAGGCTCCCATTTCTCCATGGCCGGTCCTGCATTTCTGGTTTGGACACTTTTTTTCCGCATGGCCCTTTTGCCCGCTGGGAAGCGAGACTTCTTTGGAGCGCTGATTGGCCTTTCCAGGTTGCTTGGTTGGCCAAAAAGGGCGTATGCGTTTTTTCCTGAATATATTCAGGAAAAAACGCATACGCCCTTTTTGGCCAAGGGCATCATAGTCCACTTTCTGCCTCTTTTCATGTGCTTTCAAGGCGATTCGAATCTACCTCCTGAAATCTGTTTCCTGCAATTCTGCCTTGCTTTCAAAGCCTCTTCGTTGCCTTCCCTTAATATATTTGTGGACGAGAGGTATCATTTAAAACTCTGCAGGTTTGTGAATTGCAGTGCCCCTGAGCTCCATTTTTCAACTCGCTTTTTTGGGAGCTGGCCGCAAAAGCGCAGGATTGCTTCAGGCCCTCTTCTGGTTCTGGGGGGCAGGCTGAGCTTGTGCTTAATTCTTCTTCCTGATGGGAAAATAGAGTGACCTGTGCCTGTCCCAACCCCTGGAGCTAGTCTCTCATTGGTTCCCCCTCTTCCCGTTCATCCTCAGGACAAATTGCAACCTGTACGGAACAGGAGGGTAAAGGTGCTGATTCTCCAAGGAGGGAGATGGCTAGTAAATCGGCTGGAATGGCGGACCCGAGCAAAGGAGATGAGAAATGAGGTGCGTTTTAGAAACCTTTCCCGATCACACGGTGTACCATCTTCTGGGTTTCTCATGCCTGTTTTTGACGTAGGAAGATGCCCTTGATCCTGGAGATTTGGGACCCATGGGATGGGTACCATGCAGTATTACTTGAAAGGGTCTGCGTTGGCTCACCCAACCTCACCGAACCTCTCAGCCCCAAGAGTGTCCACCCTTATGTCTCAATCAGCTGTGGGTCTAGATATGGTCAATCCAGGTTGCATCACAGCCCCTGAACGAATTTTGTAAGAATTTCTCTCTTTCACTGTCTTTGTTTCACGGGTTTTGAAAAGTAATTTATTTTTATAATGGGGTTTAGATGCTTTTCACGGCTGTGTTTATGCCGCTTTACACCCCCTTGACTCACTTACAGAGAGATATCAATACATAGGTTTGAAGATTCTTACTAGTCAGATATATTCTTGTGCGGTGAATAGGGGGTGTTGAGTCCAGTTCACTGAAAAAGGAATAGGTCTTGTCTCTTACATATTGGGTTTATGGAACGGTATCTGAGCTAATTTGAAACCCTTGTTTTATGCATCACCCCACCTCACCTTTCCCGTTCAGCAGCCATAGTGTGTTTCCTAAACGTGTGACTCTGTTCTGTTTTGTAATTCAGTTCAAGTGTAGCGGTTTTTACATTCCCTCTAGAAGTGATATCTTATGATAAGTGTCTTTTTCTGTGTGACTTATTTCACGTAGAATCGTCGTACCTAAATCCACTCATCGTGCTGCTACTAGCCTTATGACGTTGATTTCATGGCTGAGTGATATTCCATTGTACATGAGGACCCCAACTTCTTTATCCATTTTTCTCTTTCCTAGGATATTTAAGGTGTAATGAAGTGGGGGTTCTTGTCAACAGAGCAGCCCTAAACTTTGGGGTGCCTGTGTCTTGCTGATTTTTAGTTTTCCCAATTTATACGCCCATGAGTGGAAGTGCCCTATGCTCTCCAAGCTGTGTTTTTTAGATGTTTCAGAACACACCATACATTTCTCCAGAGTGGCTGTTGGCAATTTACATCCCACCCATCAGCGTAGCAAGGCTCCCATTTCTCCATGGCCGGTCCTGCATTTCTGGTTTGGACACTTTTTTCCGCATGGCCCTTTTGCCCGCTGGGAAGCGAGACTTCTTTGGAGCTCTGATTGGCCTTTCCAGGTTGCTTGGTTGGCCAAAAAGGGCGTATGCGTTTTTTCCTGAATATATTCAGGAAAAAACGCATACGCCCTTTTTGGCCAAGGGCATCATTGTCCACGTTTTGCCGCTTTTCATGTGCTTTCAAGGCGATTCGAATCTACCTCTTGAAATCTGTTTCCTGCAATTCTGCCTTGCTTTCAAAGCCTCTTCGTTGCCTTCCCTTAATATATTTGTGGACGAGAGGTATCATTTAAAACTCTGCAGGTTTGTGAATTGCAGTGCCCCTGAGCTCCATTTTTCAACTCGCTTTTTTGGGAGCTGACCGCAAAAGCGCAGGATTGCTTCAGGCCCTCTTCTGGTTCTGGGGGGCAGGCTGAGCTTGTGCTTAATTCTTCTTCCTGATGGGAAAATAGAGTGACCTGTGCCTGTCCCAACACCTAGAGCTAGTCTCTCATTGGTTCCCCCTCTTCCCGTTCATCCTCAGGACAAATTGCAACCTGTACGGAACAAGAGGGTAAAGGTGCTGATTCTCCAAGGAGGGAGATGGCTAGTAAATCGGCTGGAATGGCGAACCCGAGCAAAGGAGGTGAGAAATGAGGTGCGTTTTAGAAACCTTTCCCGATCACACGGTGTACCATCTTCTGGGTTTCTCATGCCTGTTTTCAACGTAGGAAGATGCCCTTGAACCTGGAGATTTGGGACCCATGGGATGGGTACCATGCAGTATTACTTGAAAGGGTCTGCGTTGGCTCACCCAACCTCACCGAACCTCTCAGCCCCAAGAGTGTCCACCCTTATGTCTCAATCAGCTGTGGGTCTAGATATGGTCAATCCAGGTTGCATCACAGCCCCTGAACGAATTTTGTAAGAATTTCTCTCTCTTTCACTGTCTTTGTTTCACGGGTTTTGAAAAGTAATTTATTTTTATAATGGGGTTTAGCTGCTTTTCACGGCTGTGTTTATGCCGCTTTACACCCCCTTGACTCACTTACAGAGAGATATCAATACATAGGTTTGAAGATTCTTACTAGTCAGATATATTCTTGTGCGGTGAATAGGGGGTGTTGAGTCCAGTTCACTGAAAAAGGAATAGGTCTTGTCTCTTACATATTGGGTTTATGGAACGGTATCTGAGCTAATTTGAAACCCTTGTTTTATGCATCACCCCACCTCACCTTTCCCGTTCAGCAGCCATAGTGTGTTTTCTAAACGTGTGACTCTGTTCTGTTTTGTAATTCAGTTCAAGTGTAGCGGTTTTTACATTCCCTCTAGAAGTGATATCTTAGGATAAGTGTCTTTTTCTGAGTGACTTATTTCACTTAGAATGGTCGTACCTAAATCCATTCATCGTGCTGCTGCTAGCCTTATGACGTGGATTTCATGGCTGAGTGATATTCCATTGTACATGAGGACCACAACTTCTTTATCCATTTTTCTCTTTCCTAGGATATTTAAGGTGTAATGAAGTGGGGGTTCTTGTCAACAGAGCAGCCCTAAACTTTGGGGTGCCTGTGTCTTGCTGATTTTTAGTTTTCCCAATTTATACGCCCATGAGTGGAAGTGCCCTATGCTCTCCAAGCTGTGTTTTTTAGATGTTTCAGAACACACCGTACACTTCTCCAGAGTGGCTGTTGGCAATTTACATCCCACCCATCAGCGTAGCAAGGCTCCCATTTCTCCATGGCCGGTCCTGCATTTCTGGTTTGGACACTTTTTTCCGCATGGCCCTTTTGCCCGCTGGGAAGCGAGACTTCTTTGGAGCGCTGATTGGCCTTTCCAGGTTGCTTGGTTGGCCAAAAAGGGCGTATGCGTTTTTTCCTGAATATATTCAGGAAAAAACGCATACGCCCTTTTTGGCCAAGGGCATCATTGTCCACGTTTTGCCGCTTTTCATGTGCTTTCAAGGCGATTCGAATCTACCTCCTGAAATCTGTTTCCTGCAATTCTGCCTTGCTTTCAAAGCCTCTTCGTTGCCTTCCCTGAATATATTTGTGGACGAGAGGTATCATTTAAAACTCTGCAGGTTTGTGAATTGCAGTGCCCCTGAGCTCCATTTTTCAACTCGCTTTTTTGGGAGCTGGCCGCAAAAGCGCAGGATTGCTTCAGGCCCTCTTCTGGTTCTGGGGGGCAGGCTGAGCTTGTGCTTAATTCTTCTTCCTGATGGGAAAATAGAGTGACCTGTGCCTGTCCCAACCCCTGGAGCTAGTCTCTCATTGGTTCCCCCTCTTCCCGTTCATCCTCAGGACAAATTGCAACCTGTACGGAACAGGAGGTTAAAGGTGCTGATTCTCCAAGGAGGGAGATGGCTAGTAAATCGGCTGGAATGGCGAACCCGAGCAAAGGAGATGAGAAATGAGGTGCGTTTTAGAAACCTATCCCGATCACACGGTGTACCATCTTCTGGGTTTCTCATGCCTGTTTTCGACGTAGGAAGATGCCCTTGAACCTGGAGATTTGGGACCCATGGGATGGGTACCATGCAGTATTACTTGAAAGGGTCTGCGTTGGCTCACCCAACCTCACCGAACCTCTCAGCCCCAAGAGTGTCCACCCTTATGTCTCAATCAGCTGTGGGTCTAGATATGGTCAATCCAGGTTGCATCACAGCCCCTGAACGAATTTTGGAAGAATTTCTCTCTCTTTCACTGTCTTTGTTTCACGGGTTTTGAAAAGTAATTTATTTTTATAATGGGGTTTAGCTGCTTTTCACGGCTGTGTTTATGCCGCTTTACACCCCCTTGACTCACTTACAGAGAGATATCAATACATAGGTTTGAAGATTCTTACTAGTCAGATATATTCTTGTGCGGTGAATAGGGGGTGTTGAGTCCAGTTCACTGAAAAAGGAATAGGTCTTGTCTCTTACATATTGGGTTTATGGAACGGTATCTGAGCTAATTTGAAACCCTTGTTTTATGCATCACCCCACCTCACCTTTCCCGTTCAGCAGCCATAGTGTGTTTCCTAAACGTGTGACTCTGTTCTGTTTTGTAATTCAGTTCAAGTGTAGCGGTTTTTACATTCCCTCTATAAGTGATATCTTATGATAAGTGTCTTTTTCTGTGTGACTTATTTCACGTAGAATCGTCGTACCTAAATCCACTCATCGTGCTGCTACTAGCCTTATGACGTTGATTTCATGGCTGAGTGATATTCCATTTTACATGAGGACCCCAACTTCCTTATCCATTTTTCTCTTTCCTAGGATATTTCAGGTGTAATGAAGTGGGGGTTCTTGTCAACAGAGCAGCCCTAAACTTTGGGGTGCCTGTGTCTTGCTGATTTTTAGTTTTCCCAATTTATACGCCCATGAGTGGAAGTGCCCTATGCTCTCCAAGCTGTGTTTTTTAGATGTTTCAGAACACACCATACATTTCTCCAGAGTGGCTGTTGGCAATTTACATCCCACCCATCAGCGTAGCAAGGCTCCCATTTCTCCATGGCCGGTCCTGCATTTCTGGTTTGGACACTTTTTTCCGCATGGCCCTTTTGCCCGCTGGGAAGCGAGACTTCTTTGGAGCTCTGATTGGCCTTTCCAGGTTGCTTGGTTGGCCAAAAAGGGCGTATGCGTTTTTTCCTGAATATATTCAGGAAAAAACGCATACGCCCTTTTTGGCCAAGGGCATCATTGTCCACGTTTTGCCGCTTTTCATGTGCTTTCAAGGCGATTCGAATCTACCTCTTGAAATCTGTTTCCTGCAATTCTGCCTTGCTTTCAAAGCCTCTTCGTTGCCTTCCCTTAATATATTTGTGGACGAGAGGTATCATTTAAAACTCTGCAGGTTTGTGAATTGCAGTGCCCCTGAGCTCCATTTTTCAACTCGCTTTTTTGGGAGCTGGCCGCAAAAGCGCAGGATTGCTTCAGGCCCTCTTCTGGTTCTGGGGGGCAGGCTGAGCTTCTGCTTAATTCTTCTTCCTGATGGGAAAATAGAGTGACCTGTGCCTGTCCCAACACCTAGAGCTAGTCTCTCATTGGTTCCCCCTCTTCCCGTTCATCCTCAGGACAAATTGCAACCTGTACGGAACAGGAGGGTAAAGGTGCTGATTCTCCAAGGAGGGAGATGGCTAGTAAATCGGCTGGAATGGCGAACCCGAGCAAAGGAGATGAGAAATGAGGTGCGTTTTAGAAACCTTTCCCGATCACACGGTGTACCATCTTCTGGGTTTCTCATGCCTGTTTTCAACGTAGGAAGATGCCCTTGAACCTGGAGATTTGGGACCCATGGGATGGGTACCATGCAGTATTACTTGAAAGGGTCTGCGTTGGCTCACCCAACCTCACCGAACCTCTCAGCCCCAAGAGTGTCCACCCTTATGTCTCAATCAGCTGTGGGTCTAGATATGGTCAATCCAGGTTGCATCACAGCCCCTGAACGAATTTTGGAAGAATTTCTCTCTCTTTCACTGTCTTTGTTTCACGGGTTTTGAAAAGTAATTTATTTTTATAATGGGGTTTAGCTGCTTTTCACGGCTGTGTTTATGCCGCTTTACACCCCCTTGACTCACTTACAGAGAGATATCAATACATAGGTTTGAAGATTCTTACTAGTCAGATATATTCTTCTGCGGTGAATAGGGGGTGTTGAGTCCAGTTCACTGAAAAAGGAATAGGTCTTGTCTCTTACATATTGGGTTTATGGAACGGTATCTGAGCTAATTTGAAACCCTTGTTTTATGCATCACCCCACCTCACCTTTCCCGTTCAGCAGCCATAGTGTGTTTCCTAAACGTGTGACTCTGTTCTGTTTTGTAATTCAGTTCAAGTGTAGCGGTTTTTACATTCCCTCTATAAGTGATATCTTATGATAAGTGTCTTTTTCTGTGTGACTTATTTCACGTAGAATCGTCGTACCTAAATCCACTCATCGTGCTGCTACTAGCCTTATGACGTTGATTTCATGGCTGAGTGATATTCCATTTTACATGAGGACCCCAACTTCTTTATCCATTTTTCTCTTTCCTAGGATATTTAAGGTGTAATGAAGTGGGGGTTCTTGTCAACAGAGCAGCCCTAAACTTTGGGGTGCCTGTGTCTTGCTGATTTTTAGTTTTCCCAATTTATACGCCCATGAGTGGAAGTGCCCTATGCTCTCCAAGCTGTGTTTTTTAGATGTTTCAGAACACACCATACATTTCTCCAGAGTGGCTGTTGGCAATTTACATCCCACCCATCAGCGTAGCAAGGCTCCCATTTCTCCATGGCCGGTCCTGCATTTCTGGTTTGGACACTTTTTTCCGCATGGCCCTTTTGCCCGCTGGGAAGCGAGACTTCTTTGGAGCTCTGATTGGCCTTTCCAGGTTGCTTGGTTGGCCAAAAAGGGCGTATGCGTTTTTTCCTGAATATATTCAGGAAAAAACGCATACGCCCTTTTTGGCCAAGGGCATCATTGTCCACGTTTTGCCGCTTTTCATGTGCTTTCAAGGCGATTCGAATCTACCTCTTGAAATCTGTTTCCTGCAATTCTGCCTTGCTTTCAAAGCCTCTTCGTTGCCTTCCCTTAATATATTTGTGGACGAGAGGTATCATTTAAAACTCTGCAGGTTTGTGAATTGCAGTGCCCCTGAGCTCCATTTTTCAACTCGCTTTTTTGGGAGCTGACCGCAAAAGCGCAGGATTGCTTCAGGCCCTCTTCTGGTTCTGGGGGGCAGGCTGAGCTTGTGCTTAATTCTTCTTCCTGATGGGAAAATAGAGTGACCTGTGCCTGTCCCAACACCTAGAGCTAGTCTCTCATTGGTTCCCCCTCTTCCCGTTCATCCTCAGGACAAATTGCAACCTGTACGGAACAGGAGGGTAAAGGTGCTGATTCTCCAAGGAGGGAGATGGCTAGTAAATCGGCTGGAATGGCGAACCCGAGCAAAGGAGATGAGAAATGAGGTGCGTTTTAGAAACCTTTCCCGATCACACGGTGTACCATCTTCTGGGTTTCTCATGCCTGTTTTCAACGTAGGAAGATGCCCTTGAACCTGGAGATTTGGGACCCATGGGATGGGTACCATGCAGTATTACTTGAAAGGGTCTGCGTTGGCTCACCCAACCTCACCGAACCTCTCAGCCCCAAGAGTGTCCACCCTTATGTCTCAATCAGCTGTGGGTCTAGATATGGTCAATCCAGGTTGCATCACAGCCCCTGAACGAATTTTGTAAGAATTTCTCTCTCTTTCACTGTCTTTGTTTCACGGGTTTTGAAAAGTAATTTATTTTTATAATGGGGTTTAGCTGCTTTTCACGGCTGTGTTTATGCCGCTTTACACCCCCTTGACTCACTTACAGAGAGATATCAATACATAGGTTTGAAGATTCTTCCTAGTCAGATATATTCTTGTGCGGTGAATAGGGGGTGTTGAGTCCAGTTCACTGAGCAAGGAATAGGTCTTGTCTCTTACATATTGGGTTTATGGAACGGTATCTGAGCTAATTTGAAACCCTTGTTTTATGCATCACCCCACCTCACCTTTCCCGTTCAGCAGCCGTAGTGTGTTTCCTAAACGTGTGACTCTGTTCTGTTTTGTAATTCAGTTCAAGTGTAGCGGTTTTTACATTCCCTCTAGAAGTGATATCTTATGATAAGTGTCTTTTTCTGTGTGACTTATTTCACTTAGAATCGTCGTACCTAAATCCACTCATCGTGCTGCTACTAGCCTTATGACGTTGATTTCATGGCTGAGTGATATTCCATTGTACATGAGGACCCCAACTTCTTTATCCATTTTTCTCTTTCCTAGGATATTTAAGGTGTAATGAAGTGGGGGTTCTTGTCAACAGAGCAGCCCTAAACTTTGGGGTGCCTGTGTCTTGCTGATTTTTAGTTTTCCCAATTTATACTCCCATGAGTGGAAGTGCCCTATGCTCTCCAAGCTGTGTTTTTTAGATGTTTCAGAACACACCATACATTTCTCCAGAGTGGCTGTTGGCAATTTACATCCCACCCATCAGCGTAGCAAGGCTCCCATTTCTCCATGGCCGGTCCTGCATTTCTGGTTTGGACACTTTTTTCCGCATGGCCCTTTTGCCCGCTGGGAAGCGAGACTTCTTTGGAGCGCTGATTGGCCTTTCCAGGTTGCTTGGTTGGCCAAAAAGGGCGTATGCGTTTTTTCCTGAATATATTCAGGAAAAAACGCATACGCCCTTTTTGGCCAAGGGCATCATTGTCCACGTTTTGCCGCTTTTCATGTGCTTTCAAGGCGATTCGAATCTACCTCCTGAAATCTGTTTCCTGCAATTCTGCCTTGCTTTCAAAGCCTCTTCGTTGCCTTCCCTTAATATATTTGTGGACGAGAGGTATCATTTAAAACTCTGCAGGTTTGTGAATTGCAGTGCCCCTGAGCTCCATTTTTCAACTCGCTTTTTTGGGAGCTGACCGCAAAAGCGCAGGATTGCTTCAGGCCCTCTTCTGGTTCTGGGGGGCAGGCTGAGCTTGTGCTTAATTCTTCTTCCTGATGGGAAAATAGAGTGACCTGTGCCTGTCCCAACACCTAGAGCTAGTCTCTCATTGGTTCCCCCTCTTCCCGTTCATCCTCAGAACAAATTGCAACCTGTACGGAACAGGAGGGTAAAGGTGCTGATTCTCCAAGGAGGGAGATGGCTAGTAAATCGGCTGGAATGGCGAACCCGAGCAAAGGAGATGAGAAATGAGGTGCGTTTTAGAAACCTTTCCCGATCACACGGTGTACCATCTTCTGGGTTTCTCATGCCTGTTTTCAACGTAGGAAGATGCCCTTGAACCTGGAGATTTGGGACCCATGGGATGGGTACCATGCAGTATTACTTGAAAGGGTCTGCGTTGGCTCACCCAACCTCACCGAACCTCTCAGCCCCAAGAGTGTCCACCCTTATGTCTCAATCAGCTGTGGGTCTAGATATGGTCAATCCAGGTTGCATCACAGCCCCTGAACGAATTTTGTAAGAATTTCTCTCTCTTTCACTGTCTTTGTTTCACGGGTTTTGAAAAGTAATTTATTTTTATAATGGGGTTTAGCTGCTTTTCACGGCTGTGTTTATGCCGCTTTACACCCCCTTGACTCACTTACGGAGAGATATCAATACATAGGTTTGAAGATTCTTACTAGTCAGATATATTCTTGTGCGGTGAATAGGGGGTGTTGAGTCCAGTTCACTGAAAAAGGAATAGGTCTTGTCTCTTACATATTGGGTTTATGGAACGGTATCTGAGCTAATTTGAAACCCTTGTTTTATGCATCACCCCACCTCACCTTTCCCGTTCAGCAGCCGTAGTGTGTTTCCTAAACGTGTGACTCTGTTCTGTTTTGTAATTCAGTTCAAGTGTAGCGGTTTTTACATTCCCTCTAGAAGTGATATCTTATGATAAGTGTCTTTTTCTGTGTGACTTATTTCACTTAGAATCGTCGTACCTAAATCCACTCATCGTGCTGCTACTAGCCTTATGACGTTGATTTCATGGCTGAGTGATATTCCATTGTACATGAGGACCACAACTTCTTTATCCATTTTTCTCTTTCCTAGGATATTTAAGGTGTAATGAAGTGGGGGTTCTTGTCAACAGAGCAGCCCTAAACTTTGGGGTGCCTGTGTCTTGCTGATTTTTAGTTTTCCCAATTTATACGCCCATGAGTGGAAGTGCCCTATGCTCTCCAAGCTGTGTTTTTTAGATGTTTCAGAACACACCGTACACTTCTCCAGAGTGGCTGTTGGCAATTTACATCCCACCCATCAGCGTAGCAAGGCTCCCATTTCTCCATGGCCGGTCCTGCATTTCTGGTTTGGACACTTTTTTCCGCATGGCCCTTTTGCCCGCTGGGAAGCGAGACTTCTTTGGAGCGCTGATTGGCCTTTCCAGGTTGCTTGGTTGGCCAAAAAGGGCGTATGCGTTTTTTCCTGAATATATTCAGGAAAAAACGCATACGCCCTTTTTGGCCAAGGGCATCATTGTCCACGTTTTGCCGCTTTTCATGTGCTTTCAAGGCGATTCGAATCTACCTCCTGAAATCTGTTTCCTGCAATTCTGCCTTGCTTTCAAAGCCTCTTCGTTGCCTTCCCTGAATATATTTGTGGACGAGAGGTATCATTTAAAACTCTGCAGGTTTGTGAATTGCAGTGCCCCTGAGCTCCATTTTTCAACTCGCTTTTTTGGGAGCTGACCGCAAAAGCGCAGGATTGCTTCAGGCCCTCTTCTGGTTCTGGGGGGCAGGCTGAGCTTGTGCTTAATTCTTCTTCCTGATGGGAAAATAGAGTGACCTGTGCCTGTCCCAACACCTAGAACTAGTCTCTCATTGGTTCCCCCTCTTCCCGTTCATCCTCAGGACAAATTGCAACCTGTACGGAACAGGAGGTTAAAGGTGCTGATTCTCCAAGGAGGGAGATGGCTAGTAAATCGGCTGGAATGGCGAACCCGAGCAAAGGAGATGAGAAATGAGGTGCGTTTTAGAAACCTTTCCCGATCACACGGTGTACCATCTTCTGGGTTTCTCATGCCTGTTTTCGACGTAGGAAGATGCCCTTGAACCTGGAGATTTGGGACCCATGGGATGGGTACCATGCAGTATTACTTGAAAGGGTCTGCGTTGGCTCACCCAACCTCACCGAACCTCTCAGCCCCAAGAGTGTCCACCCTTATGTCTCAATCAGCTGTGGGTCTAGATATGGTCAATCCAGGTTGCATCACAGCCCCTGAACGAATTTTGGAAGAATTTCTCTCTCTTTCACTGTCTTTGTTTCACGGGTTTTGAAAAGTAATTTATTTTTATAATGGGGTTTAGCTGCTTTTCACGGCTGTGTTTATGCCGCTTTACACCCCCTTGACTCACTTACAGAGAGATATCAATACATAGGTTTGAAGATTCTTACTAGTCAGATATATTCTTGTGCGGTGAATAGGGGGTGTTGAGTCCAGTTCACTGAAAAAGGAATAGGTCTTGTCTCTTACATATTGGGTTTATGGAACGGTATCGGAGCTAATTTGAAACCCTTGTTTTATGCATCACCCCACCTCACCTTTCCCGTTCAGCAGCCGTAGTGTGTTTCCTAAACGTGTGACTCTGTTCTGTTTTGTAATTCAGTTCAAGTGTAGCGGTTTTTACATTCCCTCTAGAAGTGATATCTTATGATAAGTGTCTTTTTCTGTGTGACTTATTTCACTTAGAATCGTCGTACCTAAATCCACTCATCGTGCTGCTACTAGCCTTATGACGTTGATTTCATGGCTGAGTGATATTCCATTGTACATGAGGACCCCAACTTCTTTATCCATTTTTCTCTTTCCTAGGATATTTAAGGTGTAATGAAGTGGGGGTTCTTGTCAACAGAGCAGCCCTAAACTTTGGGGTGCCTGTGTCTTGCTGATTTTTAGTTTTCCCAATTTATACGCCCATGAGTGGAAGTGCCCTATGCTCTCCAAGCTGTGTTTTTTAGATGTTTCAGAACACACCGTACACTTCTCCAGAGTGGCTGTTGGCAATTTACATCCCACCCATCAGCGTAGCAAGGCTCCCATTTCTCCATGGCCGGTCCTGCATTTCTGGTTTGGACACTTTTTTCCGCATGGCCCTTTTGCCCGCTGGGAAGCGAGACTTCTTTGGAGCGCTGATTGGCCTTTCCAGGTTGCTTGGTTGGCCAAAAAGGGCGTATGCGTTTTTTCCTGAATATATTCAGGAAAAAACGCATACGCCCTTTTTGGCCAAGGGCATCATTGTCCACGTTTTGCCGCTTTTCATGTGCTTTCAAGGCGATTCGAATCTACCTCCTGAAATCTGTTTCCTGCAATTCTGCCTTGCTTTCAAAGCCTCTTCGTTGCCTTCCCTGAATATATTTGTGGACGAGAGGTATCATTTAAAACTCTGCAGGTTTGTGAATTGCAGTGCCCCTGAGCTCCATTTTTCAACTCGCTTTTTTGGGAGCTGACCGCAAAAGCGCAGGATTGCTTCAGGCCCTCTTCTGGTTCTGGGGGGCAGGCTGAGCTTGTGCTTAATTCTTCTTCCTGATGGGAAAATAGAGTGACCTGTGCCTGTCCCAACACCTAGAACTAGTGTCTCATTGGTTCCCCCTCTTCCCGTTCATCCTCAGAACAAATTGCAACCTGTACGGAACAGGAGGGTAAAGGTGCTGATTCTCCAAGGAGGGAGATGGCTAGTAAATCGGCTGGAATGGCGAACCCGAGCAAAGGAGATGAGAAATGAGGTGCGTTTTAGAAACCTTTCCCGATCACACGGTGTACCATCTTCTGGGTTTCTCATGCCTGTTTTCGACGTAGGAAGATGCCCTTGAACCTGGAGATTTGGGACCCATGGGATGGGTACCATGCAGTATTACTTGAAAGGGTCTGCGTTGGCTCACCCAACCTCACCGAACCTCTCAGCCCCAAGAGTGTCCACCCTTATGTCTCAATCAGCTGTGGGTCTAGATATGGTCAATCCAGGTTGCATCACAGCCCCTGAACGAATTTTGGAAGAATTTCTCTCTCTTTCACTGTCTTTGTTTCACGGGTTTTGAAAAGTAATTTATTTTTATAATGGGGTTTAGCTGCTTTTCACGGCTGTGTTTATGCCGCTTTACACCCCCTTGACTCACTTACAGAGAGATATCAATACATAGGTTTGAAGATTCTTACTAGTCAGATATATTCTTGTGCGGTGAATAGGGAGTGTTGAGTCCAGTTCACTGAAAAAGGAATAGGTCTTGTCTCTTACATATTGGGTTTATGGAACGGTATCTGAGCTAATTTGAAACCCTTGTTTTATGCATCACCCCACCTCACCTTACCCGTTCAGCAGCCATAGTGTGTTTTCTAAACGTGTGACTCTGTTCTGTTTTGTAATTCAGTTCAAGTGTAGCGGTTTTTACATTCCCTCTAGAAGTGATATCTTAGGATAAGTGTCTTTTTCTGAGTGACTTATTTCACTTAGAATGGTCGTACCTAAATCCATTCATCGTGCTGCTGCTAGCCTTATGACGTGGATTTCATGGCTGAGTGATATTCCATTGTACATGAGGACCACAACTTCTTTATCCATTTTTCTCTTTCCTAGGATATTTAAGGTGTAATGAAGTGGGGGTTCTTGTCAACAGAGCAGCCCTAAACTTTGGGGTGCCTGTGTCTTGCTGATTTTTAGTTTTCCCAATTTATACGCCCATGAGTGGAAGTGCCCTATGCTCTCCAAGCTGTGTTTTTTAGATGTTTCCGAACACACCGTACACTTCTCCAGAGTGGCTGTTGGCAATTTACATCCCACCCATCAGCGTAGCAAGGCTCCCATTTCTCCATGGCCGGTCCTGCATTTCTGGTTTGGACACTTTTTTCCGCATGGCCCTTTTGCCCGCTGGGAAGCGAGACTTCTTTGGAGCGCTGATTGGCCTTTCCAGGTTGCTTGGTTGGCCAAAAAGGGCGTATGCGTTTTTTCCTGAATATATTCAGGAAAAAACGCATACGCCCTTTTTGGCCAAGGGCATCATTGTCCACGTTTTGCCGCTTTTCATGTGCTTTCAAGGCGATTCGAATCTACCTCCTGAAATCTGTTTCCTGCAATTCTGCCTTGCTTTCAAAGCCTCTTCGTTGCCTTCCCTGAATATATTTGTGGACGAGAGGTATCATTTAAAACTCTGCAGGTTTGTGAATTGCAGTGCCCCTGAGCTCCATTTTTCAACTCGCTTTTTTGGGAGCTGGCCGCAAAAGCGCAGGATTGCTTCAGGCCCTCTTCTGGTTCTGGGGGGCAGGCTGAGCTTGTGCTTAATTCTTCTTCCTGATGGGAAAATAGAGTGACCTGTGCCTGTCCCAACCCCTGGAGCTAGTCTCTCATTGGTTCCCCCTCTTCCCGTTCATCCTCAGGACAAATTGCAACCTGTACGGAACAGGAGGGTAAAGGTGCTGATTCTCCAAGGAGGGAGATGGCTAGTAAATCGGCTGGAATGGCGAACCCGAGCAAAGGAGATGAGAAATGAGGTGCGTTTTAGAAACCTTTCCTGATCACACGGTGTACCATCTTCTGGGTTTCTCATGCCTGTTTTCGACGTAGGAAGATGCCCTTGAACCTGGAGATTTGGGACCCATGGGATGGGTACCATGCAGTATTACTTGAAAGGGTCTGCGTTGGCTCACCCAACCTCACCGAACCTCTCAGCCCCAAGAGTGTCCACCCTTATGTCTCAATCAGCTGTGGGTCTAGATATGGTCAATCCAGGTTGCATCACAGCCCCTGAACGAATTTTGGAAGAATTTCTCTCTCTTTCACTGTCTTTGTTTCACGGGTTTTGAAAAGTAATTTATTTTTATAATGGGGTTTAGCTGCTTTTCACGGCTGTGTTTATGCCGCTTTACACCCCCTTGACTCACTTACAGAGAGATATCAATACATAGGTTTGAAGATTCTTACTAGTCAGATATATTCTTGTGCGGTGAATAGGGGGTGTTGAGTCCAGTTCACTGAAAAAGGAATAGGTCTTGTCTCTTACATATTGGGTTTATGGAACGGTATCGGAGCTAATTTGAAACCCTTGTTTTATGCATCACCCCACCTCACCTTTCCCGTTCAGCAGCCGTAGTGTGTTTCCTAAACGTGTGACTCTGTTCTGTTTTGTAATTCAGTTCAAGTGTAGCGGTTTTTACATTCCCTCTAGAAGTGATATCTTATGATAAGTGTCTTTTTCTGTGTGACTTATTTCACTTAGAATCGTCGTACCTAAATCCACTCATCGTGCTGCTACTAGCCTTATGACGTTGATTTCATGGCTGAGTGATATTCCATTGTACATGAGGACCCCAACTTCTTTATCCATTTTTCTCTTTCCTAGGATATTTAAGGTGTAATGAAGTGGGGGTTCTTGTCAACAGAGCAGCCCTAAACTTTGGGGTGCCTGTGTCTTGCTGATTTTTAGTTTTCCCAATTTATACGCCCATGAGTGGAAGTGCCCTATGCTCTCCAAGCTGTGTTTTTTAGATGTTTCAGAACACACCGTACACTTCTCCAGAGTGGCTGTTGGCAATTTACATCCCACCCATCAGCGTAGCAAGGCTCCCATTTCTCCATGGCCGGTCCTGCATTTCTGGTTTGGACACTTTTTTCCGCATGGCCCTTTTGCCCGCTGGGAAGCGAGACTTCTTTGGAGCGCTGATTGGCCTTTCCAGGTTGCTTGGTTGGCCAAAAAGGGCGTATGCGTTTTTTCCTGAATATATTCAGGAAAAAACGCATACGCCCTTTTTGGCCAAGGGCATCATTGTCCACGTTTTGCCGCTTTTCATGTGCTTTCAAGGCGATTCGAATCTACCTCCTGAAATCTGTTTCCTGCAATTCTGCCTTGCTTTCAAAGCCTCTTCGTTGCCTTCCCTGAATATATTTGTGGACGAGAGGTATCATTTAAAACTCTGCAGGTTTGTGAATTGCAGTGCCCCTGAGCTCCATTTTTCAACTCGCTTTTTTGGGAGCTGGCCGCAAAAGCGCAGGATTGCTTCAGGCCCTCTTCTGGTTCTGGGGGGCAGGCTGAGCTTGTGCTTAATTCTTCTTCCTGATGGGAAAATAGAGTGACCTGTGCCTGTCCCAACCCCTGGAGCTAGTCTCTCATTGGTTCCCCCTCTTCCCGTTCATCCTCAGGACAAATTGCAACCTGTACGGAACAGGAGGGTAAAGGTGCTGATTCTCCAAGGAGGGAGATGGCTAGTAAATCGGCTGGAATGGCGAACCCGAGCAAAGGAGATGAGAAATGAGGTGCGTTTTAGAAACCTTTCCCGATCACACGGTGTACCATCTTCTGGGTTTCTCATGCCTGTTTTCGACGTAGGAAGATGCCCTTGAACCTGGAGATTTGGGACCCATGGGATGGGTACCATGCAGTATTACTTGAAAGGGTCTGCGTTGGCTCACCCAACCTCACCGAACCTCTCAGCCCCAAGAGTGTCCACCCTTATGTCTCAATCAGCTGTGGGTCTAGATATGGTCAATCCAGGTTGCATCACAGCCCCTGAACGAATTTTGGAAGAATTTCTCTCTCTTTCACTGTCTTTGTTTCACGGGTTTTGAAAAGTAATTTATTTTTATAATGGGGTTTAGCTGCTTTTCACGGCTGTGTTTATGCCGCTTTACACCCCCTTGACTCACTTACAGAGAGATATCAATACATAGGTTTGAAGATTCTTACTAGTCAGATATATTCTTGTGCGGTGAATAGGGAGTGTTGAGTCCAGTTCACTGAAAAAGGAATAGGTCTTGTCTCTTACATATTGGGTTTATGGAACGGTATCTGAGCTAATTTGAAACCCTTGTTTTATGCATCACCCCACCTCACCTTACCCGTTCAGCAGCCATAGTGTGTTTTCTAAACGTGTGACTCTGTTCTGTTTTGTAATTCAGTTCAAGTGTAGCGGTTTTTACATTCCCTCTAGAAGTGATATCTTAGGATAAGTGTCTTTTTCTGAGTGACTTATTTCACTTAGAATGGTCGTACCTAAATCCATTCATCGTGCTGCTGCTAGCCTTATGACGTGGATTTCATGGCTGAGTGATATTCCATTGTACATGAGGACCACAACTTCTTTATCCATTTTTCTCTTTCCTAGGATATTTAAGGTGTAATGAAGTGGGGGTTCTTGTCAACAGAGCAGCCCTAAACTTTGGGGTGCCTGTGTCTTGCTGATTTTTAGTTTTCCCAATTTATACGCCCATGAGTGGAAGTGCCCTATGCTCTCCAAGCTGTGTTTTTTAGATGTTTCCGAACACACCGTACACTTCTCCAGAGTGGCTGTTGGCAATTTACATCCCACCCATCAGCGTAGCAAGGCTCCCATTTCTCCATGGCCGGTCCTGCATTTCTGGTTTGGACACTTTTTTCCGCATGGCCCTTTTGCCCGCTGGGAAGCGAGACTTCTTTGGAGCGCTGATTGGCCTTTCCAGGTTGCTTGGTTGGCCAAAAAGGGCGTATGCGTTTTTTCCTGAATATATTCAGGAAAAAACGCATACGCCCTTTTTGGCCAAGGGCATCATTGTCCACGTTTTGCCGCTTTTCATGTGCTTTCAAGGCGATTCGAATCTACCTCCTGAAATCTGTTTCCTGCAATTCTGCCTTGCTTTCAAAGCCTCTTCGTTGCCTTCCCTGAATATATTTGTGGACGAGAGGTATCATTTAAAACTCTGCAGGTTTGTGAATTGCAGTGCCCCTGAGCTCCATTTTTCAACTCGCTTTTTTGGGAGCTGGCCGCAAAAGCGCAGGATTGCTTCAGGCCCTCTTCTGGTTCTGGGGGGCAGGCTGAGCTTGTGCTTAATTCTTCTTCCTGATGGGAAAATAGAGTGACCTGTGCCTGTCCCAACCCCTGGAGCTAGTCTCTCATTGGTTCCCCCTCTTCCCGTTCATCCTCAGGACAAATTGCAACCTGTACGGAACAGGAGGTTAAAGGTGCTGATTCTCCAAGGAGGGAGATGGCTAGTAAATCGGCTGGAATGGCGAACCCGAGCAAAGGAGATGAGAAATGAGGTGCGTTTTAGAAACCTTTCCCGATCACACGGTGTACCATCTTCTGGGTTTCTCATGCCTGTTTTCGACGTAGGAAGATGCCCTTGAACCTGGAGATTTGGGACCCATGGGATGGGTACCATGCAGTATTACTTGAAAGGGTCTGCGTTGGCTCACCCAACCTCACCGAACCTCTCAGCCCCAAGAGTGTCCACCCTTATGTCTCAATCAGCTGTGGGTCTAGATATGGTCAATCCAGGTTGCATCACAGCCCCTGAACGAATTTTGGAAGAATTTCTCTCTCTTTCACTGTCTTTGTTTCACGGGTTTTGAAAAGTAATTTATTTTTATAATGGGGTTTAGCTGCTTTTCACGGCTGTGTTTATGCCGCTTTACACCCCCTTGACTCACTTACAGAGAGATATCAATACATAGGTTTGAAGATTCTTACTAGTCAGATATATTCTTGTGCGGTGAATAGGGGGTGTTGAGTCCAGTTCACTGAAAAAGGAATAGGTCTTGTCTCTTACATATTGGGTTTATGGAACGGTATCTGAGCTAATTTGAAACCCTTGTTTTATGCATCACCCCACCTCACCTTTCCCGTTCAGCAGCCATAGTGTGTTTCCTAAACGTGTGACTCTGTTCTGTTTTGTAATTCAGTTCAAGTGTAGCGGTTTTTACATTCCCTCTATAAGTGATATCTTATGATAAGTGTCTTTTTCTGTGTGACTTATTTCACGTAGAATCGTCGTACCTAAATCCACTCATCGTGCTGCTACTAGCCTTATGACGTTGATTTCATGGCTGAGTGATATTCCATTTTACATGAGGACCCCAACTTCTTTATCCATTTTTCTCTTTCCTAGGATATTTAAGGTGTAATGAAGTGGGGGTTCTTGTCAACAGAGCAGCCCTAAACTTTGGGGTGCCTGTGTCTTGCTGATTTTTAGTTTTCCCAATTTATACGCCCATGAGTGGAAGTGCCCTATGCTCTCCAAGCTGTGTTTTTTAGATGTTTCAGAACACACCATACATTTCTCCAGAGTGGCTGTTGGCAATTTACATCCCACCCATCAGCGTAGCAAGGCTCCCATTTCTCCATGGCCGGTCCTGCATTTCTGGTTTGGACACTTTTTTCCGCATGGCCCTTTTGCCCGCTGGGAAGCGAGACTTCTTTGGAGCTCTGATTGGCCTTTCCAGGTTGCTTGGTTGGCCAAAAAGGGCGTATGCGTTTTTTCCTGAATATATTCAGGAAAAAACGCATACGCCCTTTTTGGCCAAGGGCATCATTGTCCACGTTTTGCCGCTTTTCATGTGCTTTCAAGGCGATTCGAATCTACCTCTTGAAATCTGTTTCCTGCAATTCTGCCTTGCTTTCAAAGCCTCTTCGTTGCCTTCCCTTAATATATTTGTGGACGAGAGGTATCATTTAAAACTCTGCAGGTTTGTGAATTGCAGTGCCCCTGAGCTCCATTTTTCAACTCGCTTTTTTGGGAGCTGACCGCAAAAGCGCAGGATTGCTTCAGGCCCTCTTCTGGTTCTGGGGGGCAGGCTGAGCTTGTGCTTAACTCTTCTTCCTGATGGGAAAATAGAGTGACCTGTGCCTGTCCCAACACCTAGAGCTAGTCTCTCATTGGTTCCCCCTCTTCCCGTTCATCCTCAGGACAAATTGCAACCTGTACGGAACAGGAGGGTAAAGGTGCTGATTCTCCAAGGAGGGAGATGGCTAGTAAATCGGCTGGAATGGCGAACCCGAGCAAAGGAGATGAGAAATGAGGTGCGTTTTAGAAACCTTTCCCGATCACACGGTGTACCATCTTCTGGGTTTCTCATGCCTGTTTTCAACGTAGGAAGATGCCCTTGAACCTGGAGATTTGGGACCCATGGGATGGGTACCATGCAGTATTACTTGAAAGGGTCTGCGTTGGCTCACCCAACCTCACCGAACCTCTCAGCCCCAAGAGTGTCCACCCTTATGTCTCAATCAGCTGTGGGTCTAGATATGGTCAATCCAGGTTGCATCACAGCCCCTGAACGAATTTTGTAAGAATTTCTCTCTCTTTCACTGTCTTTGTTTCACGGGTTTTGAAAAGTAATTTATTTTTATAATGGGGTTTAGCTGCTTTTCACGGCTGTGTTTATGCCGCTTTACACCCCCTTGACTCACTTACAGAGAGATATCAATACATAGGTTTGAAGATTCTTACTAGTCAGATATATTCTTGTGCGGTGAATAGGGGGTGTTGAGTCCAGTTCACTGAGCAAGGAATAGGTCTTGTCTCTTACATATTGGGTTTATGGAACGGTATCTGAGCTAATTTGAAACCCTTGTTTTATGCATCACCCCACCTCACCTTTCCCGTTCAGCAGCCGTAGTGTGTTTCCTAAACGTGTGACTCTGTTCTGTTTTGTAATTCAGTTCAAGTGTAGCGGTTTTTACATTCCCTCTAGAAGTGATATCTTATGATAAGTGTCTTTTTCTGTGTGACTTATTTCACTTAGAATCGTCGTACCTAAATCCACTCATCGTGCTGCTACTAGCCTTATGACGTTGATTTCATGGCTGAGTGATATTCCATTGTACATGAGGACCCCAACTTCTTTATCCATTTTTCTCTTTCCTAGGATATTTAAGGTGTAATGAAGTGGGGGTTCTTGTCAACAGAGCAGCCCTAAACTTTGGGGTGCCTGTGTCTTGCTGATTTTTAGTTTTCCCAATTTATACTCCCATGAGTGGAAGTGCCCTATGCTCTCCAAGCTGTGTTTTTTAGATGTTTCAGAACACACCATACATTTCTCCAGAGTGGCTGTTGGCAATTTACATCCCACCCATCAGCGTAGCAAGGCTCCCATTTCTCCATGGCCGGTCCTGCATTTCTGGTTTGGACACTTTTTTCCGCATGGCCCTTTTGCCCGCTGGGAAGCGAGACTTCTTTGGAGCGCTGATTGGCCTTTCCAGGTTGCTTGGTTGGCCAAAAAGGGCGTATGCGTTTTTTCCTGAATATATTCAGGAAAAAACGCATACGCCCTTTTTGGCCAAGGGCATCATTGTCCACGTTTTGCCGCTTTTCATGTGCTTTCAAGGCGATTCGAATCTACCTCCTGAAATCTGTTTCCTGCAATTCTGCCTTGCTTTCAAAGCCTCTTCGTTGCCTTCCCTTAATATATTTGTGGACGAGAGGTATCATTTAAAACTCTGCAGGTTTGTGAATTGCAGTGCCCCTGAGCTCCATTTTTCAACTCGCTTTTTTGGGAGCTGACCGCAAAAGCGCAGGATTGCTTCAGGCCCTCTTCTGGTTCTGGGGGGCAGGCTGAGCTTGTGCTTAATTCTTCTTCCTGATGGGAAAATAGAGTGACCTGTGCCTGTCCCAACACCTAGAGCTAGTCTCTCATTGGTTCCCCCTCTTCCCGTTCATCCTCAGAACAAATTGCAACCTGTACGGAACAGGAGGGTAAAGGTGCTGATTCTCCAAGGAGGGAGATGGCTAGTAAATCGGCTGGAATGGCGAACCCGAGCAAAGGAGATGAGAAATGAGGTGCGTTTTAGAAACCTTTCCCGATCACACGGTGTACCATCTTCTGGGTTTCTCATGCCTGTTTTCGACGTAGGAAGATGCCCTTGAACCTGGAGATTTGGGACCCATGGGATGGGTACCATGCAGTATTACTTGAAAGGGTCTGCGTTGGCTCACCCAACCTCACCGAACCTCTCAGCCCCAAGAGTGTCCACCCTTATGTCTCAATCAGCTGTGGGTCTAGATATGGTCAATCCAGGTTGCATCACAGCCCCTCAACGAATTTTGTAAGAATTTCTCTCTCTTTCACTGTCTTTGTTTCACGGGTTTTGAAAAGTAATTTATTTTTATAATGGGGTTTAGCTGCTTTTCACGGCTGTGTTTATGCCGCTTTACACCCCCTTGACTCACTTACAGAGAGATATCAATACATAGGTTTGAAGATTCTTACTAGTCAGATATATTCTTGTGCGGTGAATAGGGGGTGTTGAGTCCAGTTCACTGAAAAAGGAATAGGTCTTGTCTCTTACATATTGGGTTTATGGAACGGTATCTGACCTAATTTGAAACCCTTGTTTTATGCATCACCCCACCTCACCTTTCCCGTTCAGCAGCCGTAGTGTGTTTCCTAAACGTGTGACTCTGTTCTGTTTTGTAATTCAGTTCAAGTGTAGCGGTTTTTACATTCCCTCTAGAAGTGATATCTTATGATAAGTGTCTTTTTCTGTCTGACTTATTTCACTTAGAATCGTCGTACCTAAATCCACTCATCGTGCTGCTACTAGCCTTATGACGTTGATTTCATGGCTGAGTGATATTCCATTGTACATGAGGACCCCAACTTCTTTATCCATTTTTCTCTTTCCTAGGATATTTAAGGTGTAATGAAGTGGGGGTTCTTGTCAACAGAGCAGCCCTAAACTTTGGGGTGCCTGTGTCTTGCTGATTTTTAGTTTTCCCAATTTATACGCCCATGAGTGGAAGTGCCCTATGCTCTCCAAGCTGTGTTTTTTAGATGTTTCAGAACACACCGTACACTTCTCCAGAGTGGCTGTTGGCAATTTACATCCCACCCATCAGCGTAGCAAGGCTCCCATTTCTCCATGGCCGGTCCTGCATTTCTGGTTTGGACACTTTTTTCCGCATGGCCCTTTTGCCCGCTGGGAAGCGAGACTTCTTTGGAGCGCTGATTGGCCTTTCCAGGTTGCTTGGTTGGCCAAAAAGGGCGTATGCGTTTTTTCCTGAATATATTCAGGAAAAAACGCATACGCCCTTTTTGGCCAAGGGCATCATTGTCCACGTTTTGCCGCTTTTCATGTGCTTTCAAGGCGATTCGAATCTACCTCCTGAAATCTGTTTCCTGCAATTCTGCCTTGCTTTCAAAGCCTCTTCGTTGCCTTCCCTGAATATATTTGTGGACGAGAGGTATCATTTAAAACTCTGCAGGTTTGTGAATTGCAGTGCCCCTGAGCTCCATTTTTCAACTCGCTTTTTTGGGAGCTGGCCGCAAAAGCGCAGGATTGCTTCAGGCCCTCTTCTGGTTCTGGGGGGCAGGCTGAGCTTGTGCTTAATTCTTCTTCCTGATGGGAAAATAGAGCGACCTGTGCCTGTCCCAACCCCTGGAGCTAGTCTCTCATTGGTTCCCCCTCTTCCCGTTCATCCTCAGGACAAATTGCAACCTGTACGGAACAGGAGGGTAAAGGTGCTGATTCTCCAAGGAGGGAGATGGCTAGTAAATCGGCTGGAATGGCGAACCCGAGCAAAGGAGATGAGAAATGAGGTGCGTTTTAGAAACCTTTCCCGATCACACGGTGTACCATCTTCTGGGTTTCTCATGCCTGTTTTCGACGTAGGAAGATGCCCTTGAACCTGGAGATTTGGGACCCATGGGATGGGTACCATGCAGTATTACTTGAAAGGGTCTGCGTTGGCTCACCCAACCTCACCGAACCTCTCAGCCCCAAGAGTGTCCACCCTTATGTCTCAATCAGCTGTGGGTCTAGATATGGTCAATCCAGGTTGCATCACAGCCCCTGAACGAATTTTGGAAGAATTTCTCTCTCTTTCACTGTCTTTGTTTCACGGGTTTTGAAAAGTAATTTATTTTTATAATGGGGTTTAGCTGCTTTTCACGGCTGTGTTTATGCCGCTTTACACCCCCTTGACTCACTTACAGAGAGATATCAATACATAGGTTTGAAGATTCTTACTAGTCAGATATATTCTTGTGCGGTGAATAGGGGGTGTTGAGTCCAGTTCACTGAAAAAGGAATAGGTCTTGTCTCTTACATATTGGGTTTATGGAACGGTATCTGAGCTAATTTGAAACCCTTGTTTTATGCATCACCCCACCTCACCTTTCCCGTTCAGCAGCCGTAGTGTGTTTCCTAAACGTGTGACTCTGTTCTGTTTTGTAATTCAGTTCAAGTGTAGCGGTTTTTACATTCCCTCTAGAAGTGATATCTTATGATAAGTGTCTTTTTCTGTGTGACTTATTTCACTTAGAATCGTCGTACCTAAATCCACTCATCGTGCTGCTACTAGCCTTATGACGTTGATTTCATGGCTGAGTGATATTCCATTGTACATGAGGACCCCAACTTCTTTATCCATTTTTCTCTTTCCTAGGATATTGAAGGTGTAATGAAGTGGGGGTTCTTGTCAACAGAGCAGCCCTAAACTTTGGGGTGCCTGTGTCTTGCTGATGTTTAGTTTTCCCAATTTATACGCCCATGAGTGGAAGTGCCCTATGCTCTCCAAGCTGTGTTTTTTAGATGTTTCAGAACACACCGTACACTGCTCCAGAGTGGCTGTTGGCAATTTACATCCCACCCATCAGCGTAGCAAGGCTCCCATTTCTCCATGGCCGGTCCTGCATTTCTGGTTTGGACACTTTTTTCCGCATGGCCCTTTTGCCCGCTGGGAAGCGAGACTTCTTTGGAGCGCTGATTGGCCTTTCCAGGTTGCTTGGTTGGCCAAAAAGGGCGTATGCGTTTTTTCCTGAATATATTCAGGAAAAAACGCATACGCCCTTTTTGGCCAAGGGCATCATTGTCCACGTTTTGCCGCTTTTCATGTGCTTTCAAGGCGATTCGAATCTACCTCCTGAAATCTGTTTCCTGCAATTCTGCCTTGCTTTCAAAGCCTCTTCGTTGCCTTCCCTTAATATATTTGTGGACGAGAGGTATCATTTAAAACTCTGCAGGTTTGTGAATTGCAGTGCCCCTGAGCTCCATTTTTCAACTCGCTTTTTTGGGAGCTGGCCGCAAAAGCGCAGGATTGCTTCAGGCCCTCTACTGGTTCTGGGGGGCAGGCTGAGCTTGTGCTTAATTCTTCTTCCTGATGGGAAAATAGAGTGACCTGTGCCTGTCCCAACCCCTGGAGCTAGTCTCTCATTGGTTCCCCCTCTTCCCGTTCATCCTCAGGACAAATTGCAACCTGTACGGAACAGGAGGGTAAAGGTGCTGATTCTCCAAGGAGGGAGATGGCTAGTAAATCGGCTGGAATGGCGAACCCGAGCAAAGGAGATGAGAAATGAGGTGCGTTTTAGAAACCTTTCCTGATCACACGGTGTACCATCTTCTGGGTTTCTCATGCCTGTTTTCGACGTAGGAAGATGCCCTTGAACCTGGAGATTTGGGACCCATGGGATGGGTACCATGCAGTATTACTTGAAAGGGTCTGCGTTGGCTCACCCAACCTCACCGAACCTCTCAGCCCCAAGATTGTCCACCCTTATGTCTCAATCAGCTGTGGGTCTAGATATGGTCAATCCAGGTTGCATCACAGCCCCTGAACGAATTTTGTAAGAATTTCTCTCTCTTTCACTGTCTTTGTTTCACGGGTTTTGAAAAGTAATTTATTTTTATAATGGGGTTTAGCTGCTTTTCACGGCTGTGTTTATGCCGCTTTACACCCCCTTGACTCACTTACAGAGAGATATCAATACATAGGTTTGAAGATTCTTACTAGTCAGATATATTCTTGTGCGGTGAATAGGGGGTGTTGAGTCCAGTTCACTGAAAAAGGAATAGGTCTTGTCTCTTACATATTGGGTTTATGGAACGGTATCTGAGCTAATTTGAAACCCTTGTTTTATGCATCACCCCACCTCACCTTTCCCGTTCAGCAGCCGTAGTGTGTTTCCTAAACGTGTGACTCTGTTCTGTTTTGTAATTCAGTTCAAGTGTAGCGGTTTTTACATTCCCTCTAGAAGTGATATCTTATGATAAGTGTCTTTTTCTGTGTGACTTATTTCACTTAGAATCGTCGTACCTAAATCCACTCATCGTGCTGCTACTAGCCTTATGACGTTGATTTCATGGCTGAGTGATATTCCATTGTACATGAGGACCCCAACTTCTTTATCCATTTTTCTCTTTCCTAGGATATTGAAGGTGTAATGAAGTGGGGGTTCTTGTCAACAGAGCAGCCCTAAACTTTGGGGTGCCTGTGTCTTGCTGATGTTTAGTTTTCCCAATTTATACGCCCATGAGTGGAAGTGCCCTATGCTCTCCAAGCTGTGTTTTTTAGATGTTTCAGAACACACCGTACACTGCTCCAGAGTGGCTGTTGGCAATTTACATCCCACCCATCAGCGTAGCAAGGCTCCCATTTCTCCATGGCCGGTCCTGCATTTCTGGTTTGGACACTTTTTTCCGCATGGCCCTTTTGCCCGCTGGGAAGCGAGACTTCTTTGGAGCGCTGATTGGCCTTTCCAGGTTGCTTGGTTGGCCAAAAAGGGCGTATGCGTTTTTTCCTGAATATATTCAGGAAAAAACGCATACGCCCTTTTTGGCCAAGGGCATCATTGTCCACGTTTTGCCGCTTTTCATGTGCTTTCAAGGCGATTCGAATCTACCTCCTGAAATCTGTTTCCTGCAATTCTGCCTTGCTTTCAAAGCCTCTTCGTTGCCTTCCCTTAATATATTTGTGGACGAGAGGTATCATTTAAAACTCTGCAGGTTTGTGAATTGCAGTGCCCCTGAGCTCCATTTTTCAACTCGCTTTTTTGGGAGCTGGCCGCAAAAGCGCAGGATTGCTTCAGGCCCTCTACTGGTTCTGGGGGGCAGGCTGAGCTTGTGCTTAATTCTTCTTCCTGATGGGAAAATAGAGTGACCTGTGCCTGTCCCAACCCCTGGAGCTAGTCTCTCATTGGTTCCCCCTCTTCCCGTTCATCCTCAGGACAAATTGCAACCTGTACGGAACAGGAGGGTAAAGGTGCTGATTCTCCAAGGAGGGAGATGGCTAGTAAATCGGCTGGAATGGCGAACCCGAGCAAAGGAGATGAGAAATGAGGTGCGTTTTAGAAACCTTTCCTGATCACACGGTGTACCATCTTCTGGGTTTCTCATGCCTGTTTTCGACGTAGGAAGATGCCCTTGAACCTGGAGATTTGGGACCCATGGGATGGGTACCATGCAGTATTACTTGAAAGGGTCTGCGTTGGCTCACCCAACCTCACCGAACCTCTCAGCCCCAAGATTGTCCACCCTTATGTCTCAATCAGCTGTGGGTCTAGATATGGTCAATCCAGGTTGCATCACAGCCCCTGAACGAATTTTGTAAGAATTTCTCTCTCTTTCACTGTCTTTGTTTCACGGGTTTTGAAAAGTAATTTATTTTTATAATGGGGTTTAGCTGCTTTTCACGGCTGTGTTTATGCCGCTTTACACCCCCTTGACTCACTTACAGAGAGATATCAATACATAGGTTTGAAGATTCTTACTAGTCAGATATATTCTTGTGCGGTGAATAGGGGGTGTTGAGTCCAGTTCACTGAAAAAGGAATAGGTCTTGTCTCTTACATATTGGGTTTATGGAACGGTATCTGAGCTAATTTGAAACCCTTGTTTTATGCATCACCCCACCTCAACTTTCCCGTTCAGCAGCCATAGTGTGTTTCCTAAACGTGTGACTCTGTTCTGTTTTGTAATTCAGTTCAAGTGTAGCGGTTTTTACATTCCCTCTAGAAGTGATATCTTATGATAAGTGTCTTTTTCTGTGTGACTTATTTCACTTAGAATCGTCGTACCTATATCCACTCATCGTGCTGCTACTAGCCTTATGACGTTGATTTCATGGCTGAGTGATATTCCATTGTACATGAGGACCACAACTTCTTTATCCATTTTTCTCTTTCCTAGGATATTTAAGGTGTAATGAAGTGGGCGTTCTTGTCAACAGAGCAGCCCTAAACTTTGGGGTGCCTGTGTCTTGCTGATTTTTAGTTTTCCCAATTTATACGCCCATGAGTGGAAGTGCCCTATGCTCTCCAAGCTGTGTTTTTTAGATGTTTCAGAACACACCATACATTTCTCCAGAGTGGCTGTTGGCAATTTACATCCCACCCATCAGCGTAGCAAGGCTCCCATTTCTCCATGGCCGGTCCTGCATTTCTGGTTTGGACACTTTTTTCCGCATGGCCCTTTTGCCCGCTGGGAAGCGAGACTTCTTTGGAGCGCTGATTGGCCTTTCCAGGTTGCTTGGTTGGCCAAAAAGGGCGTATGCGTTTTTTCCTGAATATATTCAGGAAAAAACGCATACGCCCTTTTTGGCCAAGGGCATCATTGTCCACGTTTTGCCGCTTTTCATGTGCTTTCAAGGCGATTCGAATCTACCTCCTGAAATCTGTTTCCTGCAATTCTGCCTTGCTTTCAAAGCCTCTTCGTTGCCTTCCCTGAATATATTTGTGGACGAGAGGTATCATTTAAAACTCTGCAGGTTTGTGAATTGCAGTGCCCCTGAGCTCCATTTTTCAACTCGCTTTTTTGGGACCTGGCCGCAAAAGCGCAGGATTGCTTCAGGCCCTCTTCTGGTTCTGGGGGGCAGGCTGAGCTTGTGCTTAATTCTTCTTCCTGATGGGAAAATAGAGTGACCTGTGCCTGTCCCAACCCCTGGAGCTAGTCTCTCATTGGTTCCCCCTCTTCCCGTTCATCCTCAGGACAAATTGCAACCTGTACGGAACAGGAGGGTAAAGGTGCTGATTCTCCAAGGAGGGAGATGGCTAGTAAATCGGCTGGAATGGCGAACCCGAGCAAAGGAGATGAGAAATGAGGTGCGTTTTAGAAACCTTTCCCGATCACACAGTGTACCATCTTCTGGGTTTCTCATGCCTGTTTTCGACGTAGGAAGATGCCCTTGAACCTGGAGATTTGGGACCCATGGGATGGGTACCATGCAGTATTACTTGAAAGGGTCTGCGTTGGCTCACCCAACCTCACCGAACCTCTCAGCCCCAAGAGTGTCCACCCTTATGTCTCAATCAGCTGTGGGTCTAGATATGGTCAATCCAGGTTGCATCACAGCCCCTGAACGAATTTTGTAAGAATTTCTCTCTCTTTCACTGTCTTTGTTTCACGGGTTTTGAAAAGTAATTTATTTTTATAATGGGGTTTAGCTGCTTTTCACGGCTGTGTTTATGCCGCTTTACACCCCCTTGACTCACTTACAGAGAGATATCAATACATAGGTTTGAAGATTCTTACTAGTCAGATATATTCTTGTGCGGTGGATAGGGGGTGTTGAGTCCAGTTCACTGAGCAAGGAATAGGTCTTGTCTCTTACATATTGGGTTTATGGAACGGTATCTGAGCTAATTTGAAACCCTTGTTTTATGCATCACCCCACCTCACCTTTCCCGTTCAGCAGCCGTAGTGTGTTTCCTAAACGTGTGACTCTGTTCTGTTTTGTAATTCAGTTCAAGTGTAGCGGTTTTTACATTCCCTCTAGAAGTGATATCTTATGATAAGTGTCTTTTTCTGTGTGACTTATTTCACTTAGAATCGTCGTACCTAAATCCACTCATCATGCTGCTACTAGCCTTATGACGTTGATTTCATGGCTGAGTGATATTCCATTGTACATGAGGACCCCAACTTCTTTATCCATTTTTCTCTTTCCTAGGATATTTAAGGTGTAATGAAGTGGGGGTTCTTGTCAACAGAGCAGCCCTAAACTTTGGGGTGCCTGTGTCTTGCTGATTTTTAGTTTTCCCAATTTATACGCCCATGAGTGGAAGTGCCCTATGCTCTCCAAGCTGTGTTTTTTAGATGTTTCAGAACACACCGTACACTTCTCCAGAGTGGCTGTTGGCAATTTACATCCCACCCATCAGCGTAGCAAGGCTCCCATTTCTCCATGGCCGGTCCTGCATTTCTGGTTTGGACACTTTTTTCCGCATGGCCCTTTTGCCCGCTGGGAAGCGAGACTTCTTTGGAGCGCTGATTGGCCTTTCCAGGTTGCTTGGTTGGCCAAAAAGGGCGTATGCGTTTTTTCCTGAATATATTCAGGAAAAAACGCATACGCCCTTTTTGGCCAAGGGCATCATTGTCCACGCTTTGCCGCTTTTCATGTGCTTTCAAGGCGATTCGAATCTACCTCCTGAAATCTGTTTCCTGCAATTCTGCCTTGCTTTCAAAGCCTCTTCGTTGCCTTCCCTGAATATATTTGTGGACGAGAGGTATCATTTAAAACTCTGCAGGTTTGTGAATTGCAGTGCCCCTGAGCTCCATTTTTCAACTCGCTTTTTTGGGACCTGGCCGCAAAAGCGCAGGATTGCTTCAGGCCCTCTTCTGGTTCTGGGGGGCAGGCTGAGCTTGTGCTTAATTCTTCTTCCTGATGGGAAAATAGAGTGACCTGTGCCTGTCCCAACCCCTGGAGCTAGTCTCTCATTGGTTCCCCCTCTTCCCGTTCATCCTCAGGACAAATTGCAACCTGTACGGAACAGGAGGGTAAAGGTGCTGATTCTCCAAGGAGGGAGATGGCTAGTAAATCGGCTGGAATGGCGAACCCGAGCAAAGGAGATGAGAAATGAGGTGCGTTTTAGAAACCTTTCCCGATCACACAGTGTACCATCTTCTGGGTTTCTCATGCCTGTTTTCGACGTAGGAAGATGCCCTTGAACCTGGAGATTTGGGACCCATGGGATGGGTACCATGCAGTATTACTTGAAAGGGTCTGCGTTGGCTCACCCAACCTCACCGAACCTCTCAGCCCCAAGAGTGTCCACCCTTATGTCTCAATCAGCTGTGGGTCTAGATATGGTCAATCCAGGTTGCATCACAGCCCCTGAACGAATTTTGTAAGAATTTCTCTCTCTTTCACTGTCTTTGTTTCACGGGTTTTGAAAAGTAATTTATTTTTATAATGGGGTTTAGCTGCTTTTCACGGCTGTGTTTATGCCGCTTTACACCCCCTTGACTCACTTACAGAGAGATATCAATACATAGGTTTGAAGATTCTTACTAGTCAGATATATTCTTGTGCGGTGAATAGGGGGTGTTGAGTCCAGTTCACTGAGCAAGGAATAGGTCTTGTCTCTTACATATTGGGTTTATGGAACGGTATCTGAGCTAATTTGAAACCCTTGTTTTATGCATCACCCCACCTCACCTTTCCCGTTCAGCAGCCGTAGTGTGTTTCCTAAACGTGTGACTCTGTTCTGTTTTGTAATTCAGTTCAAGTGTAGCGGTTTTTACATTCCCTCTAGAAGTGATATCTTATGATAAGTGTCTTTTTCTGTGTGACTTATTTCACTTAGAATCGTCGTACCTAAATCCACTCATCGTGCTGCTACTAGCCTTATGACGTTGATTTCATGGCTGAGTGATATTCCATTGTACATGAGGACCACAACTTCTTTATCCATTTTTCTCTTTCCTAGGATATTTAAGGTGTAATGAAGTGGGGGTTCTTGTCAACAGAGCAGCCCTAAACTTTGGGGTGCCTGTGTCTTGCTGATTTTTAGTTTTCCCAATTTATACGCCCATGAGTGGAAGTGCCCTATGCTCTCCAAGCTGTGTTTTTTAGATGTTTCAGAACACACCGTACACTTCTCCAGAGTGGCTGTTGGCAATTTACATCCCACCCATCAGCGTAGCAAGGCTCCCATTTCTCCATGGCCGGTCCTGCATTTCTGGTTTGGACACTTTTTTCCGCATGGCCCTTTTGCCCGCTGGGAAGCGAGACTTCTTTGGAGCGCTGATTGGCCTTTCCAGGTTGCTTGGTTGGCCAAAAAGGGCGTATGCGTTTTTTCCTGAATATATTCAGGAAAAAACGCATACGCCCTTTTTGGCCAAGGGCATCATTGTCCACGTTTTGCCGCTTTTCATGTGCTTTCAAGGCGATTCGAATCTACCTCCTGAAATCTGTTTCCTGCAATTCTGCCTTGCTTTCAAAGCCTCTTCGTTGCCTTCCCTGAATATATTTGTGGACGAGAGGTATCATTTAAAACTCTGCAGGTTTGTGAATTGCAGTGCCCCTGAGCTCCATTTTTCAACTCGCTTTTTTGGGAGCTGGCCGCAAAAGCGCAGGATTGCTTCAGGCCCTCTTCTGGTTCTGGGGGGCAGGCTGAGCTTGTGCTTAATTCTTCTTCCTGATGGGAAAATAGAGTGACCTGTGCCTGTCCCAACCCCTGGAGCTAGTCTCTCATTGGTTCCCCCTCTTCCCGTTCATCCTCAGGACAAATTGCAACCTGTACGGAACAGGAGGGTAAAGGTGCTGATTCTCCAAGGAGGGAGATGGCTAGTAAATCGGCTGGAATGGCGAACCCGAGCAAAGGAGATGAGAAATGAGGTGCGTTTTAGAAACCTTTCCCGATCACACGGTGTACCATCTTCTGGGTTTCTCATGCCTGTTTTCGACGTAGGAAGATGCCCTTGAACCTGGAGATTTGGGACCCATGGGATGGGTACCATGCAGTATTACTTGAAAGGGTCTGCGTTGGCTCACCCAACCTCACCGAACCTCTCAGCCCCAAGAGTGTCCACCCTTATGTCTCAATCAGCTGTGGGTCTAGATATGGTCAATCCAGGTTGCATCACAACCCCTGAACGAATTTTGGAAGAATTTCTCTCTCTTTCACTGTCTTTGTTTCACGGGTTTTGAAAAGTAATTTATTTTTATAATGGGGTTTAGATGCTTTTCACGGCTGTGTTTATGCCGCTTTACACCCCCTTGACTCACTTACAGAGAGATATCAATACATAGGTTTGAAGATTCTTACTAGTCAGATATATTCTTCTGCGGTGAATAGGGGGTGTTGAGTCCAGTTCACTGAGCAAGGAATAGGTCTTGTCTCTTACATATTGGGTTTATGGAACGGTATCGGAGCTAATTTGAAACCCTTGTTTTATGCATCACCCCACCTCACCTTTCCCGTTCAGCAGCCGTAGTGTGTTTCCTAAACGTGTGACTCTGTTCTGTTTTGTAATTCAGTTCAAGTGTAGCGGTTTTTACATTCCCTCTAGAAGTGATATCTTATGATAAGTGTCTTTTTCTGTGTGACTTATTTCACTTAGAATCGTCGTACCTAAATCCACTCATCGTGCTGCTACTAGCCTTATGACGTTGATTTCATGGCTGAGTGATATTCCATTGTACATGAGGACCCCAACTTCTTTATCCATTTTTCTCTTTCCTAGGATATTTAAGGTGTAATGAAGTGGGGGTTCTTGTCAACAGAGCAGCCCTAAACTTTGGGGTGCCTGTGTCTTGCTGATTTTTAGTTTTCCCAATTTATACGCCCATGAGTGGAAGTGCCCTATGCTCTCCAAGCTGTGTTTTTTAGATGTTTCAGAACACACCGTACACTTCTCCAGAGTGGCTGTTGGCAATTTACATCCCACCCATCAGCGTAGCAAGGCTCCCATTTCTCCATGGCCGGTCCTGCATTTCTGGTTTGGACACTTTTTTCCGCATGGCCCTTTTGCCCGCTGGGAAGCGAGACTTCTTTGGAGCGCTGATTGGCCTTTCCAGGTTGCTTGGTTGGCCAAAAAGGGCGTATGCGTTTTTTCCTGAATATATTCAGGAAAAAACGCATACGCCCTTTTTGGCCAAGGGCATCATTGTCCACGTTTTGCCGCTTTTCATGTGCTTTCAAGGCGATTCGAATCTACCTCCTGAAATCTGTTTCCTGCAATTCTGCCTTGCTTTCAAAGCCTCTTCGTTGCCTTCCCTTAATATATTTGTGGACGAGAGGTATCATTTAAAACTCTGCAGGTTTGTGAATTGCAGTGCCCCTGAGCTCCATTTATCAACTCGCTTTTTTGGGACCTGGCCGCAAAAGCGCAGGATTGCTTCAGGCCCTCTTCTGGTTCTGGGGGGCAGGCTGAGCTTGTGCTTAATTCTTCTTCCTGATGGGAAAATAGAGTGACCTGTGCCTGTCCCAACCCCTGGAGCTAGTCTCTCATTGGTTCCCCCTCTTCCCGTTCATCCTCAGGACAAATTGCAACCTGTACGGAACAGGAGGTTAAAGGTGCTGATTCTCCAAGGAGGGAGATGGCTAGTAAATCGGCTGGAATGGCGAACCCGAGCAAAGGAGATGAGAAATGAGGTGCGTTTTAGAAACCTTTCCCGATCACACGGTGTACCATCTTCTGGGTTTCTCATGCCTGTTTTCGACGTAGGAAGATGCCCTTGAACCTGGAGATTTGGGACCCATGGGATGGGTACCATACAGTATTACTTGAAAGGGTCTGCGTTGGCTCACCCAACCTCACCGAACCTCTCAGCCCCAAGAGTGTCCACCCTTATGTCTCAATCAGCTGTGGGTCTAGATATGGTCAATCCAGGTTGCATCACAGCCCCTGAACGAATTTTGTAAGAATTTCTCTCTCTTTCACTGTCTTTGTTTCACGGGTTTTGAAAAGTAATTTATTTTTATAATGGGGTTTAGCTGCTTTTCACGGCTGTGTTTATGCCGCTTTACACCCCCTTGACTCACTTACAGAGAGATATCAATACATAGGTTTGAAGATTCTTACTAGTCAGATATATTCTTGTGCGGTGAATAGGGGGTGTTGAGTCCAGTTCACTGAGCAAGGAATAGGTCTTGTCTCTTACATATTGGGTTTATGGAACGGTATCGGAGCTAATTTGAAACCCTTGTTTTATGCATCACCCCACCTCACCTTTCCCGTTCAGCAGCCGTAGTGTGTTTCCTAAACGTGTGACTCTGTTCTGTTTTGTAATTCAGTTCAAGTGTAGCGGTTTTTACATTCCCTCTAGAAGTGATATCTTATGATAAGTGTCTTTTTCTGTGTGACTTATTTCACTTAGAATCGTCGTACCTAAATCCACTCATCGTGCTGCTACTAGCCTTATGACGTTGATTTCATGGCTGAGTGATATTCCATTGTACATGAGGACCCCAACTTCTTTATCCATTTTTCTCTTTCCTAGGATATTTAAGGTGTAATGAAGTGGGGGTTCTTGTCAACAGAGCAGCCCTAAACTTTGGGGTGCCTGTGTCTTGCTGATTTTTAGTTTTCCCAATTTATACGCCCATGAGTGGAAGTGCCCTATGCTCTCCAAGCTGTGTTTTTTAGATGTTTCAGAACACACCGTACACTTCTCCAGAGTGGCTGTTGGCAATTTACATCCCACCCATCAGCGTAGCAAGGCTCCCATTTCTCCATGGCCGGTCCTGCATTTCTGGTTTGGACACTTTTTTCCGCATGGCCCTTTTGCCCGCTGGGAAGCGAGACTTCTTTGGAGCGCTGATTGGCCTTTCCAGGTTGCTTGGTTGGCCAAAAAGGGCGTATGCGTTTTTTCCTGAATATATTCAGGAAAAAACGCATACGCCCTTTTTGGCCAAGGGCATCATTGTCCACGTTTTGCCGCTTTTCATGTGCTTTCAAGGCGATTCGAATCTACCTCCTGAAATCTGTTTCCTGCAATTCTGCCTTGCTTTCAAAGCCTCTTCGTTGCCTTCCCTGAATATATTTGTGGACGAGAGGTATCATTTAAAACTCTGCAGGTTTGTGAATTGCAGTGCCCCTGAGCTCCATTTTTCAACTCGCTTTTTTGGGAGCTGGCCGCAAAAGCGCAGGATTGCTTCAGGCCCTCTTCTGGTTCTGGGGGGCAGGCTGAGCTTGTGCTTAATTCTTCTTCCTGATGGGAAAATAGAGTGACCTGTGCCTGTCCCAACCCCTGGAGCTAGTCTCTCATTGGTTCCCCCTCTTCCCGTTCATCCTCAGGACAAATTGCAACCTGTACGGAACAGGAGGGTAAAGGTGCTGATTCTCCAAGGAGGGAGATGGCTAGTAAATCGGCTGGAATGGCGAACCCGAGCAAAGGAGATGAGAAATGAGGTGCGTTTTATAAACCTTTCCCGATCACACGGTGTACCATCTTCTGGGTTTCTCATGCCTGTTTTCGACGTAGGAAGATGCCCTTGAACCTGGAGATTTGGGACCCATGGGATGGGTACCATGCAGTATTACTTGAAAGGGTCTGCGTTGGCTCACCCAACCTCACCGAACCTCTCAGCCCCAAGAGTGTCCACCCTTATGTCTCAATCAGCTGTGGGTCTAGATATGGTCAATCCAGGTTGCATCACAACCCCTGAACGAATTTTGGAAGAATTTCTCTCTCTTTCACTGTCTTTGTTTCACGGGTTTTGAAAAGTAATTTATTTTTATAATGGGGTTTAGATGCTTTTCACGGCTGTGTTTATGCCGCTTTACACCCCCTTGACTCACTTACAGAGAGATATCAATACATAGGTTTGAAGATTCTTACTAGTCAGATATATTCTTGTGCGGTGAATAGGGGGTGTTGAGTCCAGTTCACTGAGCAAGGAATAGGTCTTGTCTCTTACATATTGGGTTTATGGAACGGTATCTGAGCTAATTTGAAACCCTTGTTTTATGCATCACCCCACCTCACCTTTCCCGTTCAGCAGCCGTAGTGTGTTTCCTAAACGTGTGACTCTGTTCTGTTTTGTAATTCAGTTCAAGTGTAGCGGTTTTTACATTCCCTCTAGAAGTGATATCTTATGATAAGTGTCTTTTTCTGTGTGACTTATTTCACTTAGAATCGTCGTACCTAAATCCACTCATCGTGCTGCTACTAGCCTTATGACGTTGATTTCATGGCTGAGTGATATTCCATTGTACATGAGGACCCCAACTTCTTTATCCATTTTTCTCTTTCCTAGGATATTTAAGGTGTAATGAAGTGGGGGTTCTTGTCAACAGAGCAGCCCTAAACTTTGGGGTGCCTGTGTCTTGCTGATTTTTAGTTTTCCCAATTTATACGCCCATGAGTGGAAGTGCCCTATGCTCTCCAAGCTGTGTTTTTTAGATGTTTCAGAACACACCGTACACTTCTCCAGAGTGGCTGTTGGCAATTTACATCCCACCCATCAGCGTAGCAAGGCTCCCATTTCTCCATGGCCGGTCCTGCATTTCTGGTTTGGACACTTTTTTCCGCATGGCCCTTTTGCCCGCTGGGAAGCGAGACTTCTTTGGAGCGCTGATTGGCCTTTCCAGGTTGCTTGGTTGGCCAAAAAGGGCGTATGCGTTTTTTCCTGAATATATTCAGGAAAAAACGCATACGCCCTTTTTGGCCAAGGGCATCATTGTCCACGTTTTGCCGCTTTTCATGTGCTTTCAAGGCGATTCGAATCTACCTCCTGAAATCTGTTTCCTGCAATTCTGCCTTGCTTTCAAAGCCTCTTCGTTGCCTTCCCTTAATATATTTGTGGACGAGAGGTATCATTTAAAACTCTGCAGGTTTGTGAATTGCAGTGCCCCTGAGCTCCATTTATCAACTCGCTTTTTTGGGACCTGGCCGCAAAAGCGCAGGATTGCTTCAGGCCCTCTTCTGGTTCTGGGGGGCAGGCTGAGCTTGTGCTTAATTCTTCTTCCTGATGGGAAAATAGAGTGACCTGTGCCTGTCCCAACCCCTGGAGCTAGTCTCTCATTGGTTCCCCCTCTTCCCGTTCATCCTCAGGACAAATTGCAACCTGTACGGAACAGGAGGTTAAAGGTGCTGATTCTCCAAGGAGGGAGATGGCTAGTAAATCGGCTGGAATGGCGAACCCGAGCAAAGGAGATGAGAAATGAGGTGCGTTTTAGAAACCTTTCCCGATCACACGGTGTACCATCTTCTGGGTTTCTCATGCCTGTTTTCGACGTAGGAAGATGCCCTTGAACCTGGAGATTTGGGACCCATGGGATGGGTACCATACAGTATTACTTGAAAGGGTCTGCGTTGGCTCACCCAACCTCACCGAACCTCTCAGCCCCAAGAGTGTCCACCCTTATGTCTCAATCAGCTGTGGGTCTAGATATGGTCAATCCAGGTTGCATCACAGCCCCTGAACGAATTTTGTAAGAATTTCTCTCTCTTTCACTGTCTTTGTTTCACGGGTTTTGAAAAGTAATTTATTTTTATAATGGGGTTTAGCTGCTTTTCACGGCTGTGTTTATGCCGCTTTACACCCCCTTGACTCACTTACAGAGAGATATCAATACATAGGTTTGAAGATTCTTACTAGTCAGATATATTCTTGTGCGGTGAATAGGGGGTGTTGAGTCCAGTTCACTGAGCAAGGAATAGGTCTTGTCTCTTACATATTGGGTTTATGGAACGGTATCGGAGCTAATTTGAAACCCTTGTTTTATGCATCACCCCACCTCACCTTTCCCGTTCAGCAGCCGTAGTGTGTTTCCTAAACGTGTGACTCTGTTCTGTTTTGTAATTCAGTTCATGTGTAGCGGTTTTTACATTCCCTCTAGAAGTGATATCTTATGATAAGTGTCTTTTTCTGTGTGACTTATTTCACTTAGAATCGTCGTACCTAAATCCACTCATCGTGCTGCTACTAGCCTTATGACGTTGATTTCATGGCTGAGTGATATTCCATTGTACATGAGGACCCCAACTTCTTTATCCATTTTTCTCTTTCCTAGGATATTTAAGGTGTAATGAAGTGGGGGTTCTTGTCAACAGAGCAGCCCTAAACTTTGGGGTGCCTGTGTCTTGCTGATTTTTAGTTTTCCCAATTTATACGCCCATGAGTGGAAGTGCCCTATGCTCTCCAAGCTGTGTTTTTTAGATGTTTCAGAACACACCGTACACTTCTCCAGAGTGGCTGTTGGCAATTTACATCCCACCCATCAGCGTAGCAAGGCTCCCATTTCTCCATGGCCGGTCCTGCATTTCTGGTTTGGACACTTTTTTCCGCATGGCCCTTTTGCCCGCTGGGAAGCGAGACTTCTTTGGAGCGCTGATTGGCCTTTCCAGGTTGCTTGGTTGGCCAAAAAGGGCGTATGCGTTTTTTCCTGAATATATTCAGGAAAAAACGCATACGCCCTTTTTGGCCAAGGGCATCATTGTCCACGTTTTGCCGCTTTTCATGTGCTTTCAAGGCGATTCGAATCTACCTCCTGAAATCTGTTTCCTGCAATTCTGCCTTGCTTTCAAAGCCTCTTCGTTGCCTTCCCTGAATATATTTGTGGACGAGAGGTATCATTTAAAACTCTGCAGGTTTGTGAATTGCAGTGCCCCTGAGCTCCATTTTTCAACTCGCTTTTTTGGGAGCTGGCCGCAAAAGCGCAGGATTGCTTCAGGCCCTCTTCTGGTTCTGGGGGGCAGGCTGAGCTTGTGCTTAATTCTTCTTCCTGATGGGAAAATAGAGTGACCTGTGCCTGTCCCAACCCCTGGAGCTAGTCTCTCATTGGTTCCCCCTCTTCCCGTTCATCCTCAGGACAAATTGCAACCTGTACGGAACAGGAGGGTAAAGGTGCTGATTCTCCAAGGAGGGAGATGGCTAGTAAATCGGCTGGAATGGCGAACCCGAGCAAAGGAGATGAGAAATGAGGTGCGTTTTAGAAACCTTTCCCGATCACACGGTGTACCATCTTCTGGGTTTCTCATGCCTGTTTTCGACGTAGGAAGATGCCCTTGAACCTGGAGATTTGGGACCCATGGGATGGGTACCATGCAGTATTACTTGAAAGGGTCTGCGTTGGCTCACCCAACCTCACCGAACCTCTCAGCCCCAAGAGTGTCCACCCTTATGTCTCAATCAGCTGTGGGTCTAGATATGGTCAATCCAGGTTGCATCACAGCCCCTGAACGAATTTTGGAAGAATTTCTCTCTCTTTCACTGTCTTTGTTTCACGGGTTTTGAAAAGTAATTTATTTTTATAATGGGGTTTAGCTGCTTTTCACGGCTGTGTTTATGCCGCTTTACACCCCCTTGACTCACTTACAGAGAGATATCAATACATAGGTTTGAAGATTCTTACTAGTCAGATATATTCTTGTGCGGTGAATAGGGGGTGTTGAGTCCAGTTCACTGAGCAAGGAATAGGTCTTGTCTCTTACATATTGGGTTTATGGAACGGTATCGGAGCTAATTTGAAACCCTTGTTTTATGCATCACCCCACCTCACCTTTCCCGTTCAGCAGCCGTAGTGTGTTTCCTAAACGTGTGACTCTGTTCTGTTTTGTAATTCAGTTCAAGTGTAGCGGTTTTTACATTCCCTCTAGAAGTGATATCTTATGATAAGTGTCTTTTTCTGTGTGACTTATTTCACTTAGAATCGTCGTACCTAAATCCACTCATCGTGCTGCTACTAGCCTTATGACGTTGATTTCATGGCTGAGTGATATTCCATTGTACATGAGGACCCCAACTTCTTTATCCATTTTTCTCTTTCCTAGGATATTTAAGGTGTAATGAAGTGGGGGTTCTTGTCAACAGAGCAGCCCTAAACTTTGGGGTGCCTGTGTCTTGCTGATTTTTAGTTTTCCCAATTTATACGCCCATGAGTGGAAGTGCCCTATGCTCTCCAAGCTGTGTTTTTTAGATGTTTCAGAACACACCGTACACTTCTCCAGAGTGGCTGTTGGCAATTTACATCCCACCCATCAGCGTAGCAAGGCTCCCATTTCTCCATGGCCGGTCCTGCATTTCTGGTTTGGACACTTTTTTCCGCATGGCCCTTTTGCCCGCTGGGAAGCGAGACTTCTTTGGAGCGCTGATTGGCCTTTCCAGGTTGCTTGGTTGGCCAAAAAGGGCGTATGCGTTTTTTCCTGAATATATTCAGGAAAAAACGCATACGCCCTTTTTGGCCAAGGGCATCATTGTCCACGTTTTGCCGCTTTTCATGTGCTTTCAAGGCGATTCGAATCTACCTCCTGAAATCTGTTTCCTGCAATTCTGCCTTGCTTTCAAAGCCTCTTCGTTGCCTTCCCTTAATATATTTGTGGACGAGAGGTATCATTTAAAACTCTGCAGGTTTGTGAATTGCAGTGCCCCTGAGCTCCATTTATCAACTCGCTTTTTTGGGACCTGGCCGCAAAAGCGCAGGATTGCTTCAGGCCCTCTTCTGGTTCTGGGGGGCAGGCTGAGCTTGTGCTTAATTCTTCTTCCTGATGGGAAAATAGAGTGACCTGTGCCTGTCCCAACCCCTGGAGCTAGTCTCTCATTGGTTCCCCCTCTTCCCGTTCATCCTCAGGACAAATTGCAACCTGTACGGAACAGGAGGTTAAAGGTGCTGATTCTCCAAGGAGGGAGATGGCTAGTAAATCGGCTGGAATGGCGAACCCGAGCAAAGGAGATGAGAAATGAGGTGCGTTTTAGAAACCTTTCCCGATCACACGGTGTACCATCTTCTGGGTTTCTCATGCCTGTTTTCGACGTAGGAAGATGCCCTTGAACCTGGAGATTTGGGACCCATGGGATGGGTACCATGCAGTATTACTTGAAAGGGTCTGCGTTGGCTCACCCAACCTCACCGAACCTCTCAGCCCCAAGAGTGTCCACCCTTATGTCTCAATCAGCTGTGGGTCTAGATATGGTCAATCCAGGTTGCATCACAGCCCCTGAACGAATTTTGTAAGAATTTCTCTCTCACTGTCTTTGTTTCACGGGTTTTGAAAAGTAATTTATTTTTATAATGGGGTTTAGCTGCTTTTCACGGCTGTGTTTATGCCGCTTTACACCCCCTTGACTCACTTACAGAGAGATATCAATACATAGGTTTGAAGATTCTTACTAGTCAGATATATTCTTGTGCGGTGAATAGGGGGTGTTGAGTCCAGTTCACTGAGCAAGGAATAGGTCTTGTCTCTTACATATTGGGTTTATGGAACGGTATCGGAGCTAATTTGAAACCCTTGTTTTATGCATCACCCCACCTCACCTTTCCCGTTCAGCAGCCGTAGTGTGTTTCCTAAACGTGTGACTCTGTTCTGTTTTGTAATTCAGTTCAAGTGTAGCGGTTTTTACATTCCCTCTAGAAGTGATATCTTATGATAAGTGTCTTTTTCTGTGTGACTTATTTCACTTAGAATCGTCGTACCTAAATCCACTCATCGTGCTGCTACTAGCCTTATGACGTTGATTTCATGGCTGAGTGATATTCCATTGTACATGAGGACCCCAACTTCTTTATCCATTTTTCTCTTTCCTAGGATATTTAAGGTGTAATGAAGTGGGGGTTCTTGTCAACAGAGCAGCCCTAAACTTTGGGGTGCCTGTGTCTTGCTGATTTTTAGTTTTCCCAATTTATACGCCCATGAGTGGAAGTGCCCTATGCTCTCCAAGCTGTGTTTTTTAGATGTTTCAGAACACACCGTACACTTCTCCAGAGTGGCTGTTGGCAATTTACATCCCACCCATCAGCGTAGCAAGGCTCCCATTTCTCCATGGCCGGTCCTGCATTTCTGGTTTGGACACTTTTTTCCGCATGGCCCTTTTGCCCGCTGGGAAGCGAGACTTCTTTGGAGCGCTGATTGGCCTTTCCAGGTTGCTTGGTTGGCCAAAAAGGGCGTATGCGTTTTTTCCTGAATATATTCAGGAAAAAACGCATACGCCCTTTTTGGCCAAGGGCATCATTGTCCACGTTTTGCCGCTTTTCATGTGCTTTCAAGGCGATTCGAATCTACCTCCTGAAATCTGTTTCCTGCAATTCTGCCTTGCTTTCAAAGCCTCTTCGTTGCCTTCCCTTAATATATTTGTGGACGAGAGGTATCATTTAAAACTCTGCAGGTTTGTGAATTGCAGTGCCCCTGAGCTCCATTTATCAACTCGCTTTTTTGGGACCTGGCCGCAAAAGCGCAGGATTGCTTCAGGCCCTCTTCTGGTTCTGGGGGGCAGGCTGAGCTTGTGCTTAATTCTTCTTCCTGATGGGAAAATAGAGTGACCTGTGCCTGTCCCAACCCCTGGAGCTAGTCTCTCATTGGTTCCCCCTCTTCCCGTTCATCCTCAGGACAAATTGCAACCTGTACGGAACAGGAGGTTAAAGGTGCTGATTCTCCAAGGAGGGAGATGGCTAGTAAATCGGCTGGAATGGCGAACCCGAGCAAAGGAGATGAGAAATGAGGTGCGTTTTAGAAACCTTTCCCGATCACACGGTGTACCATCTTCTGGGTTTCTCATGCCTGTTTTCGACGTAGGAAGATGCCCTTGAACCTGGAGATTTGGGACCCATGGGATGGGTACCATGCAGTATTACTTGAAAGGGTCTGCGTTGGCTCACCCAACCTCACCGAACCTCTCAGCCCCAAGAGTGTCCACCCTTATGTCTCAATCAGCTGTGGGTCTAGATATGGTCAATCCAGGTTGCATCACAGCCCCTGAACGAATTTTGTAAGAATTTCTCTCTCTTTCACTGTCTTTGTTTCACGGGTTTTGAAAAGTAATTTATTTTTATAATGGGGTTTAGCTGCTTTTCACGGCTGTGTTTATGCCGCTTTACACCCCCTTGACTCACTTACAGAGAGATATCAATACATAGGTTTGAAGATTCTTACTAGTCAGATATATTCTTGTGCGGTGAATAGGGGGTGTTGAGTCCAGTTCACTGAGCAAGGAATAGGTCTTGTCTCTTACATATTGGGTTTATGGAACGGTATCGGAGCTAATTTGAAACCCTTGTTTTATGCATCACCCCACCTCACCTTTCCCGTTCAGCAGCCGTAGTGTGTTTCCTAAACGTGTGACTCTGTTCTGTTTTGTAATTCAGTTCAAGTGTAGCGGTTTTTACATTCCCTCTAGAAGTGATATCTTATGATAAGTGTCTTTTTCTGTGTGACTTATTTCACTTAGAATCGTCGTACCTAAATCCACTCATCGTGCTGCTACTAGCCTTATGACGTGGATTTCATGGCTGAGTGATATTCCATTGTACATGAGGACCCCAACTTCTTTATCCATTTTTCTCTTTCCTAGGATATTTAAGGTGTAATGAAGTGGGGGGTTCTTGTCAACAGAGCAGCCCTAAACTTTGGGGTGCCTGTGTCTTGCTGATTTTTAGTTTTCCCAATTTATACGCCCATGAGTGGAAGTGCCCTATGCTCTCCAAGCTGTGTTTTTTAGATGTTTCAGAACACACCGTACACTTCTCCAGAGTGGCTGTTGGCAATTTACATCCCACCCATCAGCGTAGCAAGGCTCCCATTTCTCCATGGCCGGTCCTGCATTTCTGGTTTGGACACTTTTTTCCGCATGGCCCTTTTGCCCGCTGGGAAGCGAGACTTCTTTGGAGCGCTGATTGGCCTTTCCAGGTTGCTTGGTTGGCCAAAAAGGGCGTATGCGTTTTTTCCTGAATATATTCAGGAAAAAACGCATACGCCCTTTTTGGCCAAGGGCATCATTGTCCACGTTTTGCCGCTTTTCATGTGCTTTCAAGGCGATTCGAATCTACCTCCTGAAATCTGTTTCCTGCAATTCTGCCTTGCTTTCAAAGCCCTCTTCGTTGCCTTCCCTTAATATATTTGTGGACGAGAGGTATCATTTAAAACTCTGCAGGTTTGTGAATTGCAGTGCCCCTGAGCTCCATTTTTCAACTCGCTTTTTTGGGAGCTGGCCGCAAAAGCGCAGGATTGCTTCAGGCCCTCTTCTGGTTCTGGGGGGCAGGCTGAGCTTGTGCTTAATTCTTCTTCCTGATGGGAAAATAGAGTGACCTGTGCCTGTCCCAACACCTAGAGCTAGTCTCTCATTGGTTCCCCCTCTTCCCGTTCATCCTCAGGACAAATTGCAACCTGTACGGAACAGGAGGTTAAAGGTGCTGATTCTCCAAGGAGGGAGATGGCTAGTAAATCGGCTGGAATGGCGAACCCGAGCAAAGGAGATGAGAAATGAGGTGCGTTTTAGAAACCTTTCCCGATCACACGGTGTACCATCTTCTGGGTTTCTCATGCCTGTTTTCGACGTAGGAAGATGCCCTTGAACCTGGAGATTTGGGACCCATGGGATGGGTACCATGCAGTATTACTTGAAAGGGTCTGCGTTGGCTCACCCAACCTCACCGAACCTCTCAGCCCCAAGAGTGTCCACCCTTATGTCTCAATCAGCTGTGGGTCTAGATATGGTCAATCCAGGTTGCATCACAGCCCCTGAACGAATTTTGTAAGAATTTCTCTCTCTTTCACTGTCTTTGTTTCACGGGTTTTGAAAAGTAATTTATTTTTATAATGGGGTTTAGCTGCTTTTCACGGCTGTGTTTATGCCGCTTTACACCCCCTTGACTCACTTACAGAGAGATATCAATACATAGGTTTGAAGATTCTTACTAGTCAGATATATTCTTGTGCGGTGAATAGGGGGTGTTGAGTCCAGTTCACTGAGCAAGGAATAGGTCTTGTCTCTTACATATTGGGTTTATGGAACGGTATCGGAGCTAATTTGAAACCCTTGTTTTATGCATCACCCCACCTCACCTTTCCCGTTCAGCAGCCGTAGTGTGTTTCCTAAACGTGTGACTCTGTTCTGTTTTGTAATTCAGTTCAAGTGTAGCGGTTTTTACATTCCCTCTAGAAGTGATATCTTATGATAAGTGTCTTTTTCTGTGTGACTTATTTCACTTAGAATCGTCGTACCTAAATCCACTCATCGTGCTGCTACTAGCCTTATGACGTGGATTTCATGGCTGAGTGATATTCCATTGTACATGAGGACCACAACTTCTTTATCCATTTTTCTCTTTCCTAGGATATTTAAGGTGTAATGAAGTGGGGGTTCTTGTCAACAGAGCAGCCCTAAACTTTGGGGTGCCTGTGTCTTGCTGATTTTTAGTTTTCCCAATTTATACGCCCATGAGTGGAAGTGCCCTATGCTCTCCAAGCTGTGTTTTTTAGATGTTTCAGAACACACCGTACACTTCTCCAGAGTGGCTGTTGGCAATTTACATCCCACCCATCAGCGTAGCAAGGCTCCCATTTCTCCATGGCCGGTCCTGCATTTCTGGTTTGGACACTTTTTTCCGCATGGCCCTTTTGCCCCGCTGGGAAGCGAGACTTCTTTGGAGCGCTGATTGGCCTTTCCAGGTTGCTTGGTTGGCCAAAAAGGGCGTATGCGTTTTTTCCTGAATATATTCAGGAAAAAACGCATACGCCCTTTTTGGCCAAGGGCATCATTGTCCACGTTTTGCCGCTTTTCATGTGCTTTCAAGGCGATTCGAATCTACCTCCTGAAATCTGTTTCCTGCAATTCTGCCTTGCTTTCAAAGCCTCTTCGTTGCCTTCCCTTAATATATTTGTGGACGAGAGGTATCATTTAAAACTCTGCAAGGTTTGTGAATTGCAGTGCCCCTGAGCTCCATTTATCAACTCGCTTTTTTGGGACCTGGCCGCAAAAGCGCAGGATTGCTTCAGGCCCTCTTCTGGTTCTGGGGGGCAGGCTGAGCTTGTGCTTAATTCTTCTTCCTGATGGGAAAATAGAGTGACCTGTGCCTGTCCCAACACCTAGAGCTAGTCTCTCATTGGTTCCCCCTCTTCCCGTTCATCCTCAGGACAAATTGCAACCTGTACGGAACAGGAGGTTAAAGGTGCTGATTCTCCAAGGAGGGAGATGGCTAGTAAATCGGCTGGAATGGCGAACCCGAGCAAAGGAGATGAGAAATGAGGTGCGTTTTAGAAACCTTTCCCGATCACACGGTGTACCATCTTCTGGGTTTCTCATGCCTGTTTTCGACGTAGGAAGATGCCCTTGAACCTGGAGATTTGGGACCCATGGGATGGGTACCATGCAGTATTACTTGAAAGGGTCTGCGTTGGCTCACCCAACCTCACCGAACCTCTCAGCCCCAAGAGTGTCCACCCTTATGTCTCAATCAGCTGTGGGTCTAGATATGGTCAATCCAGGTTGCATCACAGCCCCTGAACGAATTTTGGAAGAATTTCTCTCTCTTTCACTGTCTTTGTTTCACGGGTTTTGAAAAGTAATTTATTTTTATAATGGGGTTTAGCTGCTTTTCACGGCTGTGTTTATGCCGCTTTACACCCCCTTGACTCACTTACAGAGAGATATCAATACATAGGTTTGAAGATTCTTACTAGTCAGATATATTCTTGTGCGGTGAATAGGGGGTGTTGAGTCCAGTTCACTGAGCAAGGAATAGGTCTTGTCTCTTACATATTGGGTTTATGGAACGGTATCGGAGCTAATTTGAAACCCTTGTTTTATGCATCACCCCACCTCACCTTTCCCGTTCAGCAGCCGTAGTGTGTTTCCTAAACGTGTGACTCTGTTCTGTTTTGTAATTCAGTTCAAGTGTAGCGGTTTTTACATTCCCTCTAGAAGTGATATCTTATGATAAGTGTCTTTTTCTGTGTGACTTATTTCACTTAGAATCGTCGTACCTAAATCCACTCATCGTGCTGCTACTAGCCTTATGACGTGGATTTCATGGCTGAGTGATATTCCATTGTACATGAGGACCACAACTTCTTTATCCATTTTTCTCTTTCCTAGGATATTTAAGGTGTAATGAAGTGGGGGTTCTTGTCAACAGAGCAGCCCTAAACTTTGGGGTGCCTGTGTCTTGCTGATTTTTAGTTTTCCCAATTTATACGCCCATGAGTGGAAGTGCCCTATGCTCTCCAAGCTGTGTTTTTTAGATGTTTCAGAACACACCGTACACTTCTCCAGAGTGGCTGTTGGCAATTTACATCCCACCCATCAGCGTAGCAAGGCTCCCATTTCTCCATGGCCGGTCCTGCATTTCTGGTTTGGACACTTTTTTCCGCATGGCCCTTTTGCCCGCTGGGAAGCGAGACTTCTTTGGAGCGCTGATTGGCCTTTCCAGGTTGCTTGGTTGGCCAAAAAGGGCGTATGCGTTTTTTCCTGAATATATTCAGGAAAAAACGCATACGCCCTTTTTGGCCAAGGGCATCATTGTCCACGTTTTGCCGCTTTTCATGTGCTTTCAAGGCGATTCGAATCTACCTCCTGAAATCTGTTTCCTGCAATTCTGCCTTGCTTTCAAAGCCTCTTCGTTGCCTTCCCTTAATATATTTGTGGACGAGAGGTATCATTTAAAACTCTGCAGGTTTGTGAATTGCAGTGCCCCTGAGCTCCATTTATCAACTCGCTTTTTTGGGACCTGGCCGCAAAAGCGCAGGATTGCTTCAGGCCCTCTTCTGGTTCTGGGGGGCAGGCTGAGCTTGTGCTTAATTCTTCTTCCTGATGGGAAAATAGAGTGACCTGTGCCTGTCCCAACCCCTGGAGCTAGTCTCTCATTGGTTCCCCCTCTTCCCGTTCATCCTCAGGACAAATTGCAACCTGTACGGAACAGGAGGTTAAAGGTGCTGATTCTCCAAGGAGGGAGATGGCTAGTAAATCGGCTGGAATGGCGAACCCGAGCAAAGGAGATGAGAAATGAGGTGCGTTTTAGAAACCTTTCCCGATCACACGGTGTACCATCTTCTGGGTTTCTCATGCCTGTTTTCGACGTAGGAAGATGCCCTTGAACCTGGAGATTTGGGACCCATGGGATGGGTACCATGCAGTATTACTTGAAAGGGTCTGCGTTGGCTCACCCAACCTCACCGAACCTCTCAGCCCCAAGAGTGTCCACCCTTATGTCTCAATCAGCTGTGGGTCTAGATATGGTCAATCCAGGTTGCATCACAGCCCCTGAACGAATTTTGTAAGAATTTCTCTCTCTTTCACTGTCTTTGTTTCACGGGTTTTGAAAAGTAATTTATTTTTATAATGGGGTTTAGCTGCTTTTCACGGCTGTGTTTATGCCGCTTTACACCCCCTTGACTCACTTACAGAGAGATATCAATACATAGGTTTGAAGATTCTTACTAGTCAGATATATTCTTGTGCGGTGAATAGGGGGTGTTGAGTCCAGTTCACTGAGCAAGGAATAGGTCTTGTCTCTTACATATTGGGTTTATGGAACGGTATCTGAGCTAATTTGAAACCCTTGTTTTATGCATCACCCCACCTCACCTTTCCCGTTCAGCAGCCGTAGTGTGTTTCCTAAACGTGTGACTCTGTTCTGTTTTGTAATTCAGTTCAAGTGTAGCGGTTTTTACATTCCCTCTAGAAGTGATATCTTATGATAAGTGTCTTTTTCTGTGTGACTTATTTCACTTAGAATCGTCGTACCTAAATCCACTCATCGTGCTGCTACTAGCCTTATGACGTTGATTTCATGGCTGAGTGATATTCCATTGTACATGAGGACCCCAACTTCTTTATCCATTTTTCTCTTTCCTAGGATATTTAAGGTGTAATGAAGTGGGGGTTCTTGTCAACAGAGCAGCCCTAAACTTTGGGGTGCCTGTGTCTTGCTGATTTTTATTTTTCCCAATTTATACGCCCATGAGTGGAAGTGCCCTATGCTCTCCAAGCTGTGTTTTTTAGATGTTTCAGAACACACCGTACACTTCTCCAGAGTGGCTGTTGGCAATTTACATCCCACCCATCAGCGTAGCAAGGCTCCCATTTCTCCATGGCCGGTCCTGCATTTCTGGTTTGGACACTTTTTTCCGCATGGCCCTTTTGCCCGCTGGGAAGCGAGACTTCTTTGGAGCGCTGATTGGCCTTTCCAGGTTGCTTGGTTGGCCAAAAAGGGCGTATGCGTTTTTTCCTGAATATATTCAGGAAAAAACGCATACGCCCTTTTTGGCCAAGGGCATCATTGTCCACGTTTTGCCGCTTTTCATGTGCTTTCAAGGCGATTCGAATCTACCTCCTGAAATCTGTTTCCTGCAATTCTGCCTTGCTTTCAAAGCCTCTTCGTTGCCTTCCCTTAATATATTTGTGGACGAGAGGTATCATTTAAAACTCTGCAGGTTTGTGAATTGCAGTGCCCCTGAGCTCCATTTTTCAACTCGCTTTTTTGGGAGCTGGCCGCAAAAGCGCAGGATTGCTTCAGGCCCTCTTCTGGTTCTGGGGGGCAGGCTGAGCTTGTGCTTAATTCTTCTTCCTGATGGGAAAATAGAGTGACCTGTGCCTGTCCCAACACCTAGAGCTAGTCTCTCATTGGTTCCCCCTCTTCCCGTTCATCCTCAGGACAAATTGCAACCTGTACGGAACAGGAGGTTAAAGGTGCTGATTCTCCAAGGAGGGAGATGGCTAGTAAATCGGCTGGAATGGCGAACCCGAGCAAAGGAGATGAGAAATGAGGTGCGTTTTAGAAACCTTTCCCGATCACACGGTGTACCATCTTCTGGGTTTCTCATGCCTGTTTTCGACGTAGGAAGATGCCCTTGAACCTGGAGATTTGGGACCCATGGGATGGGTACCATGCAGTATTACTTGAAAGGGTCTGCGTTGGCTCACCCAACCTCACCGAACCTCTCAGCCCCAAGAGTGTCCACCCTTATGTCTCAATCAGCTGTGGGTCTAGATATGGTCAATCCAGGTTGCATCACAGCCCCTGAACGAATTTTGGAAGAATTTCTCTCTCTTTCACTGTCTTTGTTTCACGGGTTTTGAAAAGTAATTTATTTTTATAATGGGGTTTAGCTGCTTTTCACGGCTGTGTTTATGCCGCTTTACACCCCCTTGACTCACTTACAGAGAGATATCAATACATAGGTTTGAAGATTCTTACTAGTCAGATATATTCTTGTGCGGTGAATAGGGGGTGTTGAGTCCAGTTCACTGAGCAAGGAATAGGTCTTGTCTCTTACATATTGGGTTTATGGAACGGTATCGGAGCTAATTTGAAACCCTTGTTTTATGCATCACCCCACCTCACCTTTCCCGTTCAGCAGCCGTAGTGTGTTTCCTAAACGTGTGACTCTGTTCTGTTTTGTAATTCAGTTCAAGTGTAGCGGTTTTTACATTCCCTCTAGAAGTGATATCTTATGATAAGTGTCTTTTTCTGTGTGACTTATTTCACTTAGAATCGTCGTACCTAAATCCACTCATCGTGCTGCTACTAGCCTTATGACGTTGATTTCATGGCTGAGTGATATTCCATTGTACATGAGGACCCCAACTTCTTTATCCATTTTTCTCTTTCCTAGGATATTTAAGGTGTAATGAAGTGGGGGTTCTTGTCAACAGAGCAGCCCTAAACTTTGGGGTGCCTGTGTCTTGCTGATGTTTAGTTTTCCCAATTTATACGCCCATGAGTGTAAGTGCCCTATGCTCTCCAAGCTGTGTTTTTTAGATGTTTCAGAACACACCGTACACTTCTCCAGAGTGGCTGTTGGCAATTTACATCCCACCCATCAGCGTAGCAAGGCTCCCATTTCTCCATGGCCGGTCCTGCATTTCTGGTTTGGACACTTTTTTCCGCATGGCCCTTTTGCCCGCTGGGAAGCGAGACTTCTTTGGAGCGCTGATTGGCCTTTCCAGGTTGCTTGGTTGGCCAAAAAGGGCGTATGCGTTTTTTCCTGAATATATTCAGGAAAAAACGCATACGCCCTTTTTGGCCAAGGGCATCATTGTCCACGTTTTGCCGCTTTTCATGTGCTTTCAAGGCGATTCGAATCTACCTCCTGAAATCTGTTTCCTGCAATTCTGCCTTGCTTTCAAAGCCTCTTCGTTGCCTTCCCTTAATATATTTGTGGACGAGAGGTATCATTTAAAACTCTGCAGGTTTGTGAATTGCAGTGCCCCTGAGCTCCATTTATCAACTCGCTTTTTTGGGACCTGGCCGCAAAAGCGCAGGATTGCTTCAGGCCCTCTTCTGGTTCTGGGGGGCAGGCTGAGCTTGTGCTTAATTCTTCTTCCTGATGGGAAAATAGAGTGACCTGTGCCTGTCCCAACCCCTGGAGCTAGTCTCTCATTGGTTCCCCCTCTTCCCGTTCATCCTCAGGACAAATTGCAACCTGTACGGAACAGGAGGTTAAAGGTGCTGATTCTCCAAGGAGGGAGATGGCTAGTAAATCGGCTGGAATGGCGAACCCGAGCAAAGGAGATGAGAAATGAGGTGCGTTTTAGAAACCTTTCCCGATCACACGGTGTACCATCTTCTGGGTTTCTCATGCCTGTTTTCGACGTAGGAAGTTGCCCTTGAACCTGGAGATTTGGGACCCATGGGATGGGTACCATGCAGTATTACTTGAAAGGGTCTGCGTTGGCTCACCCAACCTCACCGAACCTCTCAGCCCCAAGAGTGTCCACCCTTATGTCTCAATCAGCTGTGGGTCTAGATATGGTCAATCCAGGTTGCATCACAGCCCCTGAACGAATTTTGTAAGAATTTCTCTCTCTTTCACTGTCTTTGTTTCACGGGTTTTGAAAAGTAATTTATTTTTATAATGGGGTTTAGCTGCTTTTCACGGCTGTGTTTATGCCGCTTTACACCCCCTTGACTCACTTACAGAGAGATATCAATACATAGGTTTGAAGATTCTTACTAGTCAGATATATTCTTGTGCGGTGAATAGGGGGTGTTGAGTCCAGTTCACTGAGCAAGGAATAGGTCTTGTCTCTTACATATTGGGTTTATGGAACGGTATCTGAGCTAATTTGAAACCCTTGTTTTATGCATCACCCCACCTCACCTTTCCCGTTCAGCAGCCGTAGTGTGTTTCCTAAACGTGTGACTCTGTTCTGTTTTGTAATTCAGTTCAAGTGTAGCGGTTTTTACATTCCCTCTAGAAGTGATATCTTATGATAAGTGTCTTTTTCTGTGTGACTTATTTCACTTAGAATCGTCGTACCTAAATCCACTCATCGTGCTGCTACTAGCCTTATGACGTTGATTTCATGGCTGAGTGATATTCCATTGTACATGAGGACCCCAACTTCTTTATCCATTTTTCTCTTTCCTAGGATATTTAAGGTGTAATGAAGTGGGGGTTCTTGTCAACAGAGCAGCCCTAAACTTTGGGGTGCCTGTGTCTTGCTGATTTTTAGTTTTCCCAATTTATACGCCCATGAGTGGAAGTGCCCTATGCTCTCCAAGCTGTGTTTTTTAGATGTTTCAGAACACACCGTACACTTCTCCAGAGTGGCTGTTGGCAATTTACATCCCACCCATCAGCGTAGCAAGGCTCCCATTTCTCCATGGCCGGTCCTGCATTTCTGGTTTGGACACTTTTTTCCGCATGGCCCTTTTGCCCGCTGGGAAGCGAGACTTCTTTGGAGCGCTGATTGGCCTTTCCAGGTTGCTTGGTTGGCCAAAAAGGGCGTATGCGTTTTTTCCTGAATATATTCAGGAAAAAACGCATACGCCCTTTTTGGCCAAGGGCATCATTGTCCACGTTTTGCCGCTTTTCATGTGCTTTCAAGGCGATTCGAATCTACCTCCTGAAATCTGTTTCCTGCAATTCTGCCTTGCTTTCAAAGCCTCTTCGTTGCCTTCCCTTAATATATTTGTGGACGAGAGGTATCATTTAAAACTCTGCAGGTTTGTGAATTGCAGTGCCCCTGAGCTCCATTTTTCAACTCGCTTTTTTGGGAGCTGGCCGCAAAAGCGCAGGATTGCTTCAGGCCCTCTTCTGGTTCTGGGGGGCAGGCTGAGCTTGTGCTTAATTCTTCTTCCTGATGGGAAAATAGAGTGACCTGTGCCTGTCCCAACACCTAGAGCTAGTCTCTCATTGGTTCCCCCTCTTCCCGTTCATCCTCAGGACAAATTGCAACCTGTACGGAACAGGAGGTTAAAGGTGCTGATTCTCCAAGGAGGGAGATGGCTAGTAAATCGGCTGGAATGGCGAACCCGAGCAAAGGAGATGAGAAATGAGGTGCGTTTTAGAAACCTTTCCCGATCACACGGTGTACCATCTTCTGGGTTTCTCATGCCTGTTTTCGACGTAGGAAGATGCCCTTGAACCTGGAGATTTGGGACCCATGGGATGGGTACCATGCAGTATTACTTGAAAGGGTCTGCGTTGGCTCACCCAACCTCACCGAACCTCTCAGCCCCAAGAGTGTCCACCCTTATGTCTCAATCAGCTGTGGGTCTAGATATGGTCAATCCAGGTTGCATCACAGCCCCTGAACGAATTTTGGAAGAATTTCTCTCTCTTTCACTGTCTTTGTTTCACGGGTTTTGAAAAGTAATTTATTTTTATAATGGGGTTTAGCTGCTTTTCACGGCTGTGTTTATGCCGCTTTACACCCCCTTGACTCACTTACAGAGAGATATCAATACATAGGTTTGAAGATTCTTACTAGTCAGATATATTCTTGTGCGGTGAATAGGGGGTGTTGAGTCCAGTTCACTGAGCAAGGAATAGGTCTTGTCTCTTACATATTGGGTTTATGGAACGGTATCGGAGCTAATTTGAAACCCTTGTTTTATGCATCACCCCACCTCACCTTTCCCGTTCAGCAGCCGTAGTGTGTTTCCTAAACGTGTGACTCTGTTCTGTTTTGTAATTCAGTTCAAGTGTAGCGGTTTTTACATTCCCTCTAGAAGTGATATCTTATGATAAGTGTCTTTTTCTGTGTGACTTATTTCACTTAGAATCGTCGTACCTAAATCCACTCATCGTGCTGCTACTAGCCTTATGACGTTGATTTCATGGCTGAGTGATATTCCATTGTACATGAGGACCCCAACTTCTTTATCCATTTTTCTCTTTCCTAGGATATTTAAGGTGTAATGAAGTGGGGGTTCTTGTCAACAGAGCAGCCCTAAACTTTGGGGTGCCTGTGTCTTGCTGATGTTTAGTTTTCCCAATTTATACGCCCATGAGTGTAAGTGCCCTATGCTCTCCAAGCTGTGTTTTTTAGATGTTTCAGAACACACCGTACACTTCTCCAGAGTGGCTGTTGGCAATTTACATCCCACCCATCAGCGTAGCAAGGCTCCCATTTCTCCATGGCCGGTCCTGCATTTCTGGTTTGGACACTTTTTTCCGCATGGCCCTTTTGCCCGCTGGGAAGCGAGACTTCTTTGGAGCGCTGATTGGCCTTTCCAGGTTGCTTGGTTGGCCAAAAAGGGCGTATGCGTTTTTTCCTGAATATATTCAGGAAAAAACGCATACGCCCTTTTTGGCCAAGGGCATCATTGTCCACGTTTTGCCGCTTTTCATGTGCTTTCAAGGCGATTCGAATCTACCTCCTGAAATCTGTTTCCTGCAATTCTGCCTTGCTTTCAAAGCCTCTTCGTTGCCTTCCCTTAATATATTTGTGGACGAGAGGTATCATTTAAAACTCTGCAGGTTTGTGAATTGCAGTGCCCCTGAGCTCCATTTATCAACTCGCTTTTTTGGGACCTGGCCGCAAAAGCGCAGGATTGCTTCAGGCCCTCTTCTGGTTCTGGGGGGCAGGCTGAGCTTGTGCTTAATTCTTCTTCCTGATGGGAAAATAGAGTGACCTGTGCCTGTCCCAACCCCTGGAGCTAGTCTCTCATTGGTTCCCCCTCTTCCCGTTCATCCTCAGGACAAATTGCAACCTGTACGGAACAGGAGGTTAAAGGTGCTGATTCTCCAAGGAGGGAGATGGCTAGTAAATCGGCTGGAATGGCGAACCCGAGCAAAGGAGATGAGAAATGAGGTGCGTTTTAGAAACCTTTCCCGATCACACGGTGTACCATCTTCTGGGTTTCTCATGCCTGTTTTCGACGTAGGAAGTTGCCCTTGAACCTGGAGATTTGGGACCCATGGGATGGGTACCATGCAGTATTACTTGAAAGGGTCTGCGTTGGCTCACCCAACCTCACCGAACCTCTCAGCCCCAAGAGTGTCCACCCTTATGTCTCAATCAGCTGTGGGTCTAGATATGGTCAATCCAGGTTGCATCACAGCCCCTGAACGAATTTTGTAAGAATTTCTCTCTCTTTCACTGTCTTTGTTTCACGGGTTTTGAAAAGTAATTTATTTTTATAATGGGGTTTAGCTGCTTTTCACGGCTGTGTTTATGCCGCTTTACACCCCCTTGACTCACTTACAGAGAGATATCAATACATAGGTTTGAAGATTCTTACTAGTCAGATATATTCTTGTGCGGTGAATAGGGGGTGTTGAGTCCAGTTCACTGAGCAAGGAATAGGTCTTGTCTCTTACATATTGGGTTTATGGAACGGTATCTGAGCTAATTTGAAACCCTTGTTTTATGCATCACCCCACCTCACCTTTCCCGTTCAGCAGCCGTAGTGTGTTTCCTAAACGTGTGACTCTGTTCTGTTTTGTAATTCAGTTCAAGTGTAGCGGTTTTTACATTCCCTCTAGAAGTGATATCTTATGATAAGTGTCTTTTTCTGTGTGACTTATTTCACTTAGAATCGTCGTACCTAAATCCACTCATCGTGCTGCTACTAGCCTTATGACGTTGATTTCATGGCTGAGTGATATTCCATTGTACATGAGGACCCCAACTTCTTTATCCATTTTTCTCTTTCCTAGGATATTTAAGGTGTAATGAAGTGGGGGTTCTTGTCAACAGAGCAGCCCTAAACTTTGGGGTGCCTGTGTCTTGCTGATTTTTAGTTTTCCCAATTTATACGCCCATGAGTGGAAGTGCCCTATGCTCTCCAAGCTGTGTTTTTTAGATGTTTCAGAACACACCGTACACTTCTCCAGAGTGGCTGTTGGCAATTTACATCCCACCCATCAGCGTAGCAAGGCTCCCATTTCTCCATGGCCGGTCCTGCATTTCTGGTTTGGACACTTTTTTCCGCATGGCCCTTTTGCCCGCTGGGAAGCGAGACTTCTTTGGAGCGCTGATTGGCCTTTCCAGGTTGCTTGGTTGGCCAAAAAGGGCGTATGCGTTTTTTCCTGAATATATTCAGGAAAAAACGCATACGCCCTTTTTGGCCAAGGGCATCATTGTCCACGTTTTGCCGCTTTTCATGTGCTTTCAAGGCGATTCGAATCTACCTCCTGAAATCTGTTTCCTGCAATTCTGCCTTGCTTTCAAAGCCTCTTCGTTGCCTTCCCTTAATATATTTGTGGACGAGAGGTATCATTTAAAACTCTGCAGGTTTGTGAATTGCAGTGCCCCTGAGCTCCATTTTTCAACTCGCTTTTTTGGGAGCTGGCCGCAAAAGCGCAGGATTGCTTCAGGCCCTCTTCTGGTTCTGGGGGGCAGGCTGAGCTTGTGCTTAATTCTTCTTCCTGATGGGAAAATAGAGTGACCTGTGCCTGTCCCAACACCTAGAGCTAGTCTCTCATTGGTTCCCCCTCTTCCCGTTCATCCTCAGGACAAATTGCAACCTGTACGGAACAGGAGGTTAAAGGTGCTGATTCTCCAAGGAGGGAGATGGCTAGTAAATCGGCTGGAATGGCGAACCCGAGCAAAGGAGATGAGAAATGAGGTGCGTTTTAGAAACCTTTCCCGATCACACGGTGTACCATCTTCTGGGTTTCTCATGCCTGTTTTCGACGTAGGAAGATGCCCTTGAACCTGGAGATTTGGGACCCATGGGATGGGTACCATGCAGTATTACTTGAAAGGGTCTGCGTTGGCTCACCCAACCTCACCGAACCTCTCAGCCCCAAGAGTGTCCACCCTTATGTCTCAATCAGCTGTGGGTCTAGATATGGTCAATCCAGGTTGCATCACAGCCCCTGAACGAATTTTGGAAGAATTTCTCTCTCTTTCACTGTCTTTGTTTCACGGGTTTTGAAAAGTAATTTATTTTTATAATGGGGTTTAGCTGCTTTTCACGGCTGTGTTTATGCCGCTTTACACCCCCTTAACTCACTTACAGAGAGATATCAATACATAGGTTTGAAGATTCTTACTAGTCAGATATATTCTTGTGCGGTGAATAGGGGGTGTTGAGTCCAGTTCACTGAGCAAGGAATAGGTCTTGTCTCTTACATATTGGGTTTATGGAACGGTATCTGAGCTAATTTGAAACCCTTGTTTTATGCATCACCCCACCTCACCTTTCCCGTTCAGCAGCCGTAGTGTGTTTCCTAAACGTGTGACTCTGTTCTGTTTTGTAATTCAGTTCAAGTGTAGCGGTTTTTACATTCCCTCTAGAAGTGATATCTTATGATAAGTGTCTTTTTCTGTGTGACTTATTTCACTTAGAATCGTCGTACCTAAATCCACTCATCGTGCTGCTACTAGCCTTATGACGTTGATTTCATGGCTGAGTGATATTCCATTGTACATGAGGACCCCAACTTCTTTATCCATTTTTCTCTTTCCTAGGATATTTAAGGTGTAATGAAGTGGGGGTTCTTGTCAACAGAGCAGCCCTAAACTTTGGGGTGCCTGTGTCTTGCTGATGTTTAGTTTTCCCAATTTATACGCCCATGAGTGGAAGTGCCCTATGCTCTCCAAGCTGTGTTTTTTAGATGTTTCAGAACACACCGTACACTTCTCCAGAGTGGCTGTTGGCAATTTACATCCCACCCATCAGCGTAGCAAGGCTCCCATTTCTCCATGGCCGGTCCTGCATTTCTGGTTTGGACACTTTTTTCCGCATGGCCCTTTTGCCCGCTGGGAAGCGAGACTTCTTTGGAGCGCTGATTGGCCTTTCCAGGTTGCTTGGTTGGCCAAAAAGGGCGTATGCGTTTTTTCCTGAATATATTCAGGAAAAAACGCATACGCCCTTTTTGGCCAAGGGCATCATTGTCCACGTTTTGCCGCTTTTCATGTGCTTTCAAGGCGATTCGAATCTACCTCCTGAAATCTGTTTCCTGCAATTCTGCCTTGCTTTCAAAGCCTCTTCGTTGCCTTCCCTTAATATATTTGTGGACGAGAGGTATCATTTAAAACTCTGCAGGTTTGTGAATTGCAGTGCCCCTTAGCTCCATTTATCAACTCGCTTTTTTGGGACCTGGCCGCAAAAGCGCAGGATTGCTTCAGGCCCTCTTCTGGTTCTGGGGGGCAGGCTGAGCTTGTGCTTAATTCTTCTTCCTGATGGGAAAATAGAGTGACCTGTGCCTGTCCCAACCCCTGGAGCTAGTCTCTCATTGGTTCCCCCTCTTCCCGTTCATCCTCAGGACAAATTGCAACCTGTACGGAACAGGAGGTTAAAGGTGCTGATTCTCCAAGGAGGGAGATGGCTAGTAAATCGGCTGGAATGGCGAACCCGAGCAAAGGAGATGAGAAATGAGGTGCGTTTTAGAAACCTTTCCCGATCACACGGTGTACCATCTTCTGGGTTTCTCATGCCTGTTTTCGACGTAGGAAGATGCCCTTGAACCTGGAGATTTGGGACCCATGGGATGGGTACCATGCAGTATTACTTGAAAGGGTCTGCGTTGGCTCACCCAACCTCACCGAACCTCTCAGCCCCAAGAGTGTCCACCCTTATGTCTCAATCAGCTGTGGGTCTAGATATGGTCAATCCAGGTTGCATCACAGCCCCTGAACGAATTTTGTAAGAATTTCTCTCTCTTTCACTGTCTTTGTTTCACGGGTTTTGAAAAGTAATTTATTTTTATAATGGGGTTTAGCTGCTTTTCACGGCTGTGTTTATGCCGCTTTACACCCCCTTGACTCACTTACAGAGAGATATCAATACATAGGTTTGAAGATTCTTACTAGTCAGATATATTCTTGTGCGGTGAATAGGGGGTGTTGAGTCCAGTTCACTGAGCAAGGAATAGGTCTTGTCTCTTACATATTGGGTTTATGGAACGGTATCTGAGCTAATTTGAAACCCTTGTTTTATGCATCACCCCACCTCACCTTTCCCGTTCAGCAGCCGTAGTGTGTTTCCTAAACGTGTGACTCTGTTCTGTTTTGTAATTCAGTTCAAGTGTAGCGGTTTTTACATTCCCTCTAGAAGTGATATCTTATGATAAGTGTCTTTTTCTGTGTGACTTATTTCACTTAGAATCGTCGTACCTAAATCCACTCATCGTGCTGCTACTAGCCTTATGACGTTGATTTCATGGCTGAGTGATATTCCATTGTACATGAGGACCCCAACTTCTTTATCCATTTTTCTCTTTCCTAGGATATTTAAGGTGTAATGAAGTGGGCGTTCTTGTCAACAGAGCAGCCCTAAACTTTGGGGTGCCTGTGTCTTGCTGATGTTTAGTTTTCCCAATTTATACGCCCATGAGTGGAAGTGCCCTATGCTCTCCAAGCTGTGTTTTTTAGATGTTTCAGAACACACCGTACACTTCTCCAGAGTGGCTGTTGGCAATTTACATCCCACCCATCAGCGTAGCAAGGCTCCCATTTCTCCATGGCCGGTCCTGCATTTCTGGTTTGGACACTTTTTTCCGCATGGCCCTTTTGCCCGCTGGGAAGCGAGACTTCTTTGGAGCGCTGATTGGCCTTTCCAGGTTGCTTGGTTGGCCAAAAAGGGCGTATGCGTTTTTTCCTGAATATATTCAGGAAAAAACGCATACGCCCTTTTTGGCCAAGGGCATCATTGTCCACGTTTTGCCGCTTTTCATGTGCTTTCAAGGCGATTCGAATCTACCTCCTGAAATCTGTTTCCTGCAATTCTGCCTTGCTTTCAAAGCCTCTTCGTTGCCTTCCCTTAATATATTTGTGGACGAGAGGTATCATTTAAAACTCTGCAGGTTTGTGAATTGCAGTGCCCCTGAGCTCCATTTTTCAACTCGCTTTTTTGGGACCTGGCCGCAAAAGCGCAGGATTGCTTCAGGCCCTCTTCTGGTTCTGGGGGGCAGGCTGAGCTTGTGCTTAATTCTTCTTCCTGATGGGAAAATAGAGTGACCTGTGCCTGTCCCAACACCTAGAGCTAGTCTCTCATTGGTTCCCCCTCTTCCCGTTCATCCTCAGGACAAATTGCAACCTGTACGGAACAGGAGGTTAAAGGTGCTGATTCTCCAAGGAGGGAGATGGCTAGTAAATCGGCTGGAATGGCGAACCCGAGCAAAGGAGATGAGAAATGAGGTGCGTTTTAGAAACCTTTCCCGATCACACGGTGTACCATCTTCTGGGTTTCTCATGCCTGTTTTCGACGTAGGAAGATGCCCTTGAACCTGGAGATTTGGGACCCATGGGATGGGTACCATGCAGTATTACTTGAAAGGGTCTGCGTTGGCTCACCCAACCTCACCGAACCTCTCAGCCCCAAGAGTGTCCACCCTTATGTCTCAATCAGCTGTGGGTCTAGATATGGTCAATCCAGGTTGCATCACAGCCCCTGAACGAATTTTGTAAGAATTTCTCTCTCTTTCACTGTCTTTGTTTCACGGGTTTTGAAAAGTAATTTATTTTTATAATGGGGTTTAGCTGCTTTTCACGGCTGTGTTTATGCCGCTTTACACCCCCTTGACTCACTTACAGAGAGATATCAATACATAGGTTTGAAGATTCTTACTAGTCAGATATATTCTTGTGCGGTGAATAGGGGGTGTTGAGTCCAGTTCACTGAAAAAGGGATAGGTCTTGTCTCTTACATATTGGGTTTATGGAACGGTATCGGAGCTAATTTGAAACCCTTGTTTTATGCATCACCCCACCTCACCTTTCCCGTTCAGCAGCCGTAGTATGTTTCCTAAACGTGTGACTCTGTTCTGTTTTGCAATTCACTTCAAGTGTAGCGGTTTTTACATTCCCTCTAGAAGTGATATCTTATGATAAGTGTCTTTTTCTGTGTGACTTATTTCACTTAGAATCGTCGTACCTAAATCCACTCATCGTGCTGCTACTAGCCTTATGACGTTGATTTCATGGCTGAGTGATATTCCATTGTACATGAGGACCCCAACTTCTTTATCCATTTTTCTCTTTCCTAGGATATTTAAGGTGTAATGAAGTGGGCGTTCTTGTCAACAGAGCAGCCCTAAACTTTGGGATGCCTGTGTCTTGCTGATGTTTAGTTTTCCCAATTTATACGCCCATGAGTGGAAGTGCCCTATGCTCTCCAAGCTGTGTTTTTTAGATGTTTCAGAACACACCGTACACTTCTCCAGAGTGGCTGTTGGCAATTTACATCCCACCCATCAGCGTAGCAAGGCTCCCATTTCTCCATGGCCGGTCCTGCATTTCTGGTTTGGACACTTTTTTCCGCATGGCCCTTTTGCCCGCTGGGAAGCGAGACTTCTTTGGAGCGCTGATTGGCCTTTCCAGGTTGCTTGGTTGGCCAAAAAGGGCGTATGCGTTTTTTCCTGAATATATTCAGGAAAAAACGCATACGCCCTTTTTGGCCAAGGGCATCATTGTCCACGTTTTGCCGCTTTTCATGTGCTTTCAAGGCGATTCGAATCTACCTCCTGAAATCTGTTTCCTGCAATTCTGCCTTGCTTTCAAAGCCTCTTCGTTGCCTTCCCTTAATATATTTGTGGACGAGAGGTATCATTTAAAACTCTGCAGGTTTGTGAATTGCAGTGCCCCTGAGCTCCATTTTTCAACTCGCTTTTTTGGGACCTGGCCGCAAAAGCGCAGGATTGCTTCAGGCCCTCTTCTGGTTCTGGGGGGCAGGCTGAGCTTGTGCTTAATTCTTCTTCCTGATGGGAAAATAGAGTGACCTGTGCCTGTCCCAACACCTAGAGCTAGTCTCTCATTGGTTCCCCCTCTTCCCGTTCATCCTCAGGACAAATTGCAACCTGTACGGAACAGGAGGTTAAAGGTGCTGATTCTCCAAGGAGGGAGATGGCTAGTAAATCGGCTGGAATGGCGAACCCGAGCAAAGGAGATGAGAAATGAGGTGCGTTTTAGAAACCTTTCCCGATCACACGGTGTACCATCTTCTGGGTTTCTCATGCCTGTTTTCGACGTAGGAAGATGCCCTTGAACCTGGAGATTTGGGACCCATGGGATGGGTACCATGCAGTATTACTTGAAAGGGTCTGCGTTGGCTCACCCAACCTCACCGAACCTCTCAGCCCCAAGAGTGTCCACCCTTATGTCTCAATCAGCTGTGGGTCTAGATATGGTCAATCCAGGTTGCATCACAGCCCCTGAACGAATTTTGTAAGAATTTCTCTCTCTTTCACTGTCTTTGTTTCACGGGTTTTGAAAAGTAATTTATTTTTATAATGGGGTTTAGCTGCTTTTCACGGCTGTGTTTATGCCGCTTTACACCCCCTTGACTCACTTACAGAGAGATATCAATACATAGGTTTGAAGATTCTTACTAGTCAGATATATTCTTGTGCGGTGAATAGGGGGTGTTGAGTCCAGTTCACTGAAAAAGGGATAGGTCTTGTCTCTTACATATTGGGTTTATGGAACGGTATCGGAGCTAATTTGAAACCCTTGTTTTATGCATCACCCCACCTCACCTTTCCCGTTCAGCAGCCGTAGTATGTTTCCTAAACGTGTGACTCTGTTCTGTTTTGCAATTCAGTTCAAGTGTAGCGGTTTTTACATTCCCTCTAGAAGTGATATCTTATGATAAGTGTCTTTTTCTGTGTGACTTATTTCACTTAGAATCGTCGTACCTAAATCCACTCATCGTGCTGCTACTAGCCTTATGACGTTGATTTCATGGCTGAGTGATATTCCATTGTACATGAGGACCCCAACTTCTTTATCCATTTTTCTCTTTCCTAGGATATTTAAGGTGTAATGAAGTGGGCGTTCTTGTCAACAGAGCAGCCCTAAACTTTGGGATGCCTGTGTCTTGCTGATGTTTAGTTTTCCCAATTTATACGCCCATGAGTGGAAGTGCCCTATGCTCTCCAAGCTGTGTTTTTTAGATGTTTCAGAACACACCGTACACTTCTCCAGAGTGGCTGTTGGCAATTTACATCCCACCCATCAGCGTAGCAAGGCTCCCATTTCTCCATGGCCGGTCCTGCATTTCTGGTTTGGACACTTTTTTCCGCATGGCCCTTTTGCCCGCTGGGAAGCGAGACTTCTTTGGAGCGCTGATTGGCCTTTCCAGGTTGCTTGGTTGGCCAAAAAGGGCGTATGCGTTTTTTCCTGAATATATTCAGGAAAAAACGCATACGCCCTTTTTGGCCAAGGGCATCATTGTCCACGTTTTGCCGCTTTTCATGTGCTTTCAAGGCGATTCGAATCTACCTCCTGAAATCTGTTTCTTGCAATTCTGCCTTGCTTTCAAAGCCTCTTCGTTGCCTTCCCTTAATATATTTGTGGACGAGAGGTATCATTTAAAACTCTGCAGGTTTGTGAATTGCAGTGCCCCTGAGCTCCATTTTTCAACTCGCTTTTTTGGGACCTGGCCGCAAAAGCGCAGGATTGCTTCAGGCCCTCTTCTGGTTCTGGGGGGCAGGCTGAGCTTGTGCTTAATTCTTCTTCCTGATGGGAAAATAGAGTGACCTGTGCCTGTCCCAACACCTAGAGCTAGTCTCTCATTGGTTCCCCCTCTTCCCGTTCATCCTCAGGACAAATTGCAACCTGTACGGAACAGGAGGTTAAAGGTGCTGATTCTCCAAGGAGGGAGATGGCTAGTAAATCGGCTGGAATGGCGAACCCGAGCAAAGGAGATGAGAAATGAGGTGCGTTTTAGAAACCTTTCCCGATCACACGGTGTACCATCTTCTGGGTTTCTCATGCCTGTTTTCGACGTAGGAAGATGCCCTTGAACCTGGAGATTTGGGACCCATGGGATGGGTACCATGCAGTATTACTTGAAAGGGTCTGCGTTGGCTCACCCAACCTCACCGAACCTCTCAGCCCCAAGAGTGTCCACCCTTATGTCTCAATCAGCTGTGGGTCTAGATATGGTCAATCCAGGTTGCATCACAGCCCCTGAACGAATTTTGTAAGAATTTCTCTCTCTTTCACTGTCTTTGTTTCACGGGTTTTGAAAAGTAATTTATTTTTATAATGGGGTTTAGCTGCTTTTCACGGCTGTGTTTATGCCGCTTTACACCCCCTTGACTCACTTACAGAGAGATATCAATACATAGGTTTGAAGATTCTTACTAGTCAGATATATTCTTGTGCGGTGAATAGGGGGTGTTGAGTCCAGTTCACTGAAAAAGGGATAGGTCTTGTCTCTTACATATTGGGTTTATGGAACGGTATCGGAGCTAATTTGAAACCCTTGTTTTATGCATCACCCCACCTCACCTTTCCCGTTCAGCAGCCATAGTGTGTTTCCTAAACGTGTGACTCTGTTCTGTTTTGTAATTCAGTTCAAGTGTAGCGGTTTTTACATTCCCTCTAGAAGTGATATCTTATGATAAGTGTCTTTTTCTGTGTGACTTATTTCACTTAGAATCGTCGTACCTAAATCCACTCATCGTGCTGCTACTAGCCTTATGACGTTGATTTCATGGCTGAGTGATATTCCATTGTACATGAGGACCCCAACTTCTTTATCCATTTTTCTCTTTCCTAGGATATTTAAGGTGTAATGAAGTGGGCGTTCTTGTCAACAGAGCAGCCCTAAACTTTGGGGTGCCTGTGTCTTGCTGATGTTTAGTTTTCCCAATTTATACGCCCATGAGTGGAAGTGCCCTATGCTCTCCAAGCTGTGTTTTTTAGATGTTTCAGAACACACCGTACACTTCTCCAGAGTGGCTGTTGGCAATTTACATCCCACCCATCAGCGTAGCAAGGCTCCCATTTCTCCATGGCCGGTCCTGCATTTCTGGTTTGGACACTTTTTTCCGCATGGCCCTTTTGCCCGCTGGGAAGCGAGACTTCTTTGGAGCGCTGATTGGCCTTTCCAGGTTGCTTGGTTGGCCAAAAAGGGCGTATGCGTTTTTTCCTGAATATATTCAGGAAAAAACGCATACGCCCTTTTTGGCCAAGGGCATCATTGTCCACGTTTTGCCGCTTTTCATGTGCTTTCAAGGCGATTCGAATCTACCTCCTGAAATCTGTTTCCTGCAATTCTGCCTTGCTTTCAAAGCCTCTTCGTTGCCTTCCCTTAATATATTTGTGGACGAGAGGTATCATTTAAAACTCTGCAGGTTTGTGAATTGCAGTGCCCCTGAGCTCCATTTTTCAACTCGCTTTTTTGGGACCTGGCCGCAAAAGCGCAGGATTGCTTCAGGCCCTCTTCTGGTTCTGGGGGGCAGGCTGAGCTTGTGCTTAATTCTTCTTCCTGATGGGAAAATAGAGTGACCTGTGCCTGTCCCAACACCTAGAGCTAGTCTCTCATTGGTTCCCCCTCTTCCCGTTCATCCTCAGGACAAATTGCAACCTGTACGGAACAGGAGGTTAAAGGTGCTGATTCTCCAAGGAGGGAGATGGCTAGTAAATCAGCTGGAATGGCGAACCCGAGCAAAGGAGATGAGAAATGAGGTGCGTTTTAGAAACCTTTCCCGATCACACGGTGTACCATCTTCTGGGTTTCTCATGCCTGTTTTCGACGTAGGAAGATGCCCTTGAACCTGGAGATTTGGGACCCATGGGATGGGTACCATGCAGTATTACTTGAAAGGGTCTGCGTTGGCTCACCCAACCTCACCGAACCTCTCAGCCCCAAGAGTGTCCACCCTTATGTCTCAATCAGCTGTGGGTCTAGATATGGTCAATCCAGGTTGCATCACAGCCCCTGAACGAATTTTGTAAGAATTTCTCTCTCTTTCACTGTCTTTGTTTCACGGGTTTTGAAAAGTAATTTATTTTTATAATGGGGTTTAGCTGCTTTTCACGGCTGTGTTTATGCCGCTTTACACCCCCTTGACTCACTTACAGAGAGATATCAATACATAGGTTTGAAGATTCTTACTAGTCAGATATATTCTTGTGCGGTGAATAGGGGGTATTGAGTCCAGTTCACTGAGCAAGGAATAGGTCTTGTCTCTTACATATTGGGTTTATGGAACGGTATCGGAGCTAATTTGAAACCCTTGTTTTATGCATCACCCCACCTCACCTTTCCCGTTCAGCAGCCGTAGTGTGTTTCCTAAACGTGTGACTCTGTTCTGTTTTGTAATTCAGTTCAAGTGTAGCGGTTTTTACATTCCCTCTAGAAGTGATATCTTATGATAAGTGTCTTTTTCTGTGTGACTTATTTCACTTAGAATCGTCGTACCTAAATCCACTCATCGTGCTGCTACTAGCCTTATGACGTTGATTTCATGGCTGAGTGATATTCCATTGTACATGAGGACCCCAACTTCTTTATCCATTTTTCTCTTTCCTAGGATATTTAAGGTGTAATGAAGTGGGCGTTCTTGTCAACAGAGCAGCCCTAAACTTTGGGGTGCCTGTGTCTTGCTGATGTTTAGTTTTCCCAATTTATACGCCCATGAGTGGAAGTGCCCTATGCTCTCCAAGCTGTGTTTTTTAGATGTTTCAGAACACACCGTACACTTCTCCAGAGTGGCTGTTGGCAATTTACATCCCACCCATCAGCGTAGCAAGGCTCCCATTTCTCCATGGCCGGTCCTGCATTTCTGGTTTGGACACTTTTTTCCGCATGGCCCTTTTGCCCGCTGGGAAGCGAGACTTCTTTGGAGCGCTGATTGGCCTTTCCAGGTTGCTTGGTTGGCCAAAAAGGGCGTATGCGTTTTTTCCTGAATATATTCAGGAAAAAACGCATACGCCCTTTTTGGCCAAGGGCATCATTGTCCACGTTTTGCCGCTTTTCATGTGCTTTCAAGGCGATTCGAATCTACCTCCTGAAATCTGTTTCCTGCAATTCTGCCTTGCTTTCAAAGCCTCTTCGTTGCCTTCCCTTAATATATTTGTGGACGAGAGGTATCATTTAAAACTCTGCAGGTTTGTGAATTGCAGTGCCCCTGAGCTCCATTTTTCAACTCGCTTTTTTGGGAGCTGGCCGCAAAAGCGCAGGATTGCTTCAGGCCCTCTTCTGGTTCTGGGGGGCAGGCTGAGCTTGTGCTTAATTCTTCTTCCTGATGGGAAAATAGAGTGACCTGTGCCTGTCCCAACACCTAGAGCTAGTCTCTCATTGGTTCCCCCTCTTCCCGTTCATCCTCAGGACAAATTGCAACCTGTACGGAACAGGAGGTTAAAGGTGCTGATTCTCCAAGGAGGGAGATGGCTAGTAAATCAGCTGGAATGGCGAACCCGAGCAAAGGAGATGAGAAATGAGGTGCGTTTTAGAAACCTTTCCCGATCACACGGTGTACCATCTTCTGGGTTTCTCATGCCTGTTTTCGACGTAGGAAGATGCCCTTGAACCTGGAGATTTGGGACCCATGGGATGGGTACCATGCAGTATTACTTGAAAGGGTCTGCGTTGGCTCACCCAACCTCACCGAACCTCTCAGCCCCAAGAGTGTCCACCCTTATGTCTCAATCAGCTGTGGGTCTAGATATGGTCAATCCAGGTTGCATCACAGCCCCTGAACGAATTTTGTAAGAATTTCTCTCTCTTTCACTGTCTTTGTTTCACGGGTTTTGAAAAGTAATTTATTTTTATAATGGGGTTTAGCTGCTTTTCACGGCTGTGTTTATGCCGCTTTACACCCCCTTGACTCACTTACAGAGAGATATCAATACATAGGTTTGAAGATTCTTACTAGTCAGATATATTCTTGTGCGGTGAATAGGGGGTGTTGAGTCCAGTTCACTGAGCAAGGAATAGGTCTTGTCTCTTACATATTGGGTTTATGGAACGGTATCTGAGCTAATTTGAAACCCTTGTTTTATGCATCACCCCACCTCACCTTTCCCGTTCAGCAGCCGTAGTGTGTTTCCTAAACGTGTGACTCTGTTCTGTTTTGTAATTCAGTTCAAGTGTAGCGGTTTTTACATTCCCTCTAGAAGTGATATCTTATGATAAGTGTCTTTTTCTGTGTGACTTATTTCACTTAGAATCGTCGTACCTAAATCCACTCATCGTGCTGCTACTAGCCTTATGACGTTGATTTCATGGCTGAGTGATATTCCATTGTACATGAGGACCCCAACTTCTTTATCCATTTTTCTCTTTCCTAGGATATTTAAGGTGTAATGAAGTGGGCGTTCTTGTCAACAGAGCAGCCCTAAACTTTGGGGTGCCTGTGTCTTGCTGATGTTTAGTTTTCCCAATTTATACGCCCATGAGTGGAAGTGCCCTATGCTCTCCAAGCTGTGTTTTTTAGATGTTTCAGAACACACCGTACACTTCTCCAGAGTGGCTGTTGGCAATTTACATCCCACCCATCAGCGTAGCAAGGCTCCCATTTCTCCATGGCCGGTCCTGCATTTCTGGTTTGGACACTTTTTTCCGCATGGCCCTTTTGCCCGCTGGGAAGCGAGACTTCTTTGGAGCGCTGATTGGCCTTTCCAGGTTGCTTGGTTGGCCAAAAAGGGCGTATGCGTTTTTTCCTGAATATATTCAGGAAAAAACGCATACGCCCTTTTTGGCCAAGGGCATCATTGTCCACGTTTTGCCGCTTTTCATGTGCTTTCAAGGCGATTCGAATCTACCTCCTGAAATCTGTTTCCTGCAATTCTGCCTTGCTTTCAAAGCCTCTTCGTTGCCTTCCCTTAATATATTTGTGGACGAGAGGTATCATTTAAAACTCTGCAGGTTTGTGAATTGCAGTGCCCCTGAGCTCCATTTTTCAACTCGCTTTTTTGGGACCTGGCCGCAAAAGCGCAGGATTGCTTCAGGCCCTCTTCTGGTTCTGGGGGGCAGGCTGAGCTTGTGCTTAATTCTTCTTCCTGATGGGAAAATAGAGTGACCTGTGCCTGTCCCAACACCTAGAGCTAGTCTCTCATTGGTTCCCCCTCTTCCCGTTCATCCTCAGGACAAATTGCAACCTGTACGGAACAGGAGGTTAAAGGTGCTGATTCTCCAAGGAGGGAGATGGCTAGTAAATCGGCTGGAATGGCGAACCCGAGCAAAGGAGATGAGAAATGAGGTGCGTTTTAGAAACCTTTCCCGATCACACGGTGTACCATCTTCTGGGTTTCTCATGCCTGTTTTCGACGTAGGAAGATGCCCTTGAACCTGGAGATTTGGGACCCATGGGATGGGTACCATGCAGTATTACTTGAAAGGGTCTGCGTTGGCTCACCCAACCTCACCGAACCTCTCAGCCCCAAGAGTGTCCACCCTTATGTCTCAATCAGCTGTGGGTCTAGATATGGTCAATCCAGGTTGCATCACAGCCCCTGAACGAATTTTGTAAGAATTTCTCTCTCTTTCACTGTCTTTGTTTCACGGGTTTTGAAAAGTAATTTATTTTTATAATGGGGTTTAGCTGCTTTTCACGGCTGTGTTTATGCCGCTTTACACCCGCTTGACTCACTTACAGAGAGATATCAATACATAGGTTTGAAGATTCTTACTAGTCAGATATATTCTTGTGCGGTGAATAGGGGGTGTTGAGTCCAGTTCACTGAAAAAGGGATAGGTCTTGTCTCTTACATATTGGGTTTATGGAACGGTATCGGAGCTAATTTGAAACCCTTGTTTTATGCATCACCCCACCTCACCTTTCCCGTTCAGCAGCCGTAGTATGTTTCCTAAACGTGTGACTCTGTTCTGTTTTGCAATTCAGTTCAAGTGTAGCGGTTTTTACATTCCCTCTAGAAGTGATATCTTATGATAAGTGTCTTTTTCTGTGTGACTTATTTCACTTAGAATCGTCGTACCTAAATCCACTCATCGTGCTGCTACTAGCCTTATGACGTTGATTTCATGGCTGAGTGATATTCCATTGTACATGAGGACCCCAACTTCTTTATCCATTTTTCTCTTTCCTAGGATATTTAAGGTGTAATGAAGTGGGCGTTCTTGTCAACAGAGCAGCCCTAAACTTTGGGATGCCTGTGTCTTGCTGATGTTTAGTTTTCCCAATTTATACGCCCATGAGTGGAAGTGCCCTATGCTCTCCAAGCTGTGTTTTTTAGATGTTTCAGAACACACCGTACACTTCTCCAGAGTGGCTGTTGGCAATTTACATCCCACCCATCAGCGTAGCAAGGCTCCCATTTCTCCATGGCCGGTCCTGCATTTCTGGTTTGGACACTTTTTTCCGCATGGCCCTTTTGCCCGCTGGGAAGCGAGACTTCTTTGGAGCGCTGATTGGCCTTTCCAGGTTGCTTGGTTGGCCAAAAAGGGCGTATGCGTTTTTTCCTGAATATATTCAGGAAAAAACGCATACGCCCTTTTTGGCCAAGGGCATCATTGTCCACGTTTTGCCGCTTTTCATGTGCTTTCAAGGCGATTCGAATCTACCTCCTGAAATCTGTTTCCTGCAATTCTGCCTTGCTTTCAAAGCCTCTTCGTTGCCTTCCCTTAATATATTTGTGGACGAGAGGTATCATTTAAAACTCTGCAGGTTTGTGAATTGCAGTGCCCCTGAGCTCCATTTTTCAACTCGCTTTTTTGGGACCTGGCCGCAAAAGCGCAGGATTGCTTCAGGCCCTCTTCTGGTTCTGGGGGGCAGGCTGAGCTTGTGCTTAATTCTTCTTCCTGATGGGAAAATAGAGTGACCTGTGCCTGTCCCAACACCTAGAGCTAGTCTCTCATTGGTTCCCCCTCTTCCCGTTCATCCTCAGGACAAATTGCAACCTGTACGGAACAGGAGGTTAAAGGTGCTGATTCTCCAAGGAGGGAGATGGCTAGTAAATCGGCTGGAATGGCGAACCCGAGCAAAGGAGATGAGAAATGAGGTGCGTTTTAGAAACCTTTCCCGATCACACGGTGTACCATCTTCTGGGTTTCTCATGCCTGTTTTCGACGTAGGAAGATGCCCTTGAACCTGGAGATTTGGGACCCATGGGATGGGTACCATGCAGTATTACTTGAAAGGGTCTGCGTTGGCTCACCCAACCTCACCGAACCTCTCAGCCCCAAGAGTGTCCACCCTTATGTCTCAATCAGCTGTGGGTCTAGATATGGTCAATCCAGGTTGCATCACAGCCCCTAAACGAATTTTGTAAGAATTTCTCTCTCTTTCACTGTCTTTGTTTCACGGGTTTTGAAAAGTAATTTATTTTTATAATGGGGTTTAGCTGCTTTTCACGGCTGTGTTTATGCCGCTTTACACCCCCTTGACTCACTTACAGAGAGATATCAATACATAGGTTTGAAGATTCTTACTAGTCAGATATATTCTTGTGCGGTGAATAGGGGGTGTTGAGTCCAGTTCACTGAAAAAGGGATAGGTCTTGTCTCTTACATATTGGGTTTATGGAACGGTATCGGAGCTAATTTGAAACCCTTGTTTTATGCATCACCCCACCTCACCTTTCCCGTTCAGCAGCCGTAGTATGTTTCCTAAACGTGTGACTCTGTTCTGTTTTGCAATTCAGTTCAAGTGTAGCGGTTTTTACATTCCCTCTAGAAGTGATATCTTATGATAAGTGTCTTTTTCTGTGTGACTTATTTCACTTAGAATCGTCGTACCTAAATCCACTCATCGTGCTGCTACTAGCCTTATGACGTTGATTTCATGGCTGAGTGATATTCCATTGTACATGAGGACCCCAACTTCTTTATCCATTTTTCTCTTTCCTAGGGTATTTAAGGTGTAATGAAGTGGGCGTTCTTGTCAACAGAGCAGCCCTAAACTTTGGGATGCCTGTGTCTTGCTGATGTTTAGTTTTCCCAATTTATACGCCCATGAGTGGAAGTGCCCTATGCTCTCCAAGCTGTGTTTTTTAGATGTTTCAGAACACACCGTACACTTCTCCAGAGTGGCTGTTGGCAATTTACATCCCACCCATCAGCGTAGCAAGGCTCCCATTTCTCCATGGCCGGTCCTGCATTTCTGGTTTGGACACTTTTTTCCGCATGGCCCTTTTGCCCGCTGGGAAGCGAGACTTCTTTGGAGCGCTGATTGGCCTTTCCAGGTTGCTTGGTTGGCCAAAAAGGGCGTATGCGTTTTTTCCTGAATATATTCAGGAAAAAACGCATACGCCCTTTTTGGCCAAGGGCATCATTGTCCACGTTTTGCCGCTTTTCATGTGCTTTCAAGGCGATTCGAATCTACCTCCTGAAATCTGTTTCTTGCAATTCTGCCTTGCTTTCAAAGCCTCTTCGTTGCCTTCCCTTAATATATTTGTGGACGAGAGGTATCATTTAAAACTCTGCAGGTTTGTGAATTGCAGTGCCCCTGAGCTCCATTTTTCAACTCGCTTTTTTGGGACCTGGCCGCAAAAGCGCAGGATTGCTTCAGGCCCTCTTCTGGTTCTGGGGGGCAGGCTGAGCTTGTGCTTAATTCTTCTTCCTGATGGGAAAATAGAGTGACCTGTGCCTGTCCCAACACCTAGAGCTAGTCTCTCATTGGTTCCCCCTCTTCCCGTTCATCCTCAGGACAAATTGCAACCTGTACGGAACAGGAGGTTAAAGGTGCTGATTCTCCAAGGAGGGAGATGGCTAGTAAATCGGCTGGAATGGCGAACCCGAGCAAAGGAGATGAGAAATGAGGTGCGTTTTAGAAACCTTTCCCGATCACACGGTGTACCATCTTCTGGGTTTCTCATGCCTGTTTTCGACGTAGGAAGATGCCCTTGAACCTGGAGATTTGGGACCCATGGGATGGGTACCATGCAGTATTACTTGAAAGGGTCTGCGTTGGCTCACCCAACCTCACCGAACCTCTCAGCCCCAAGAGTGTCCACCCTTATGTCTCAATCAGCTGTGGGTCTAGATATGGTCAATCCAGGTTGCATCACAGCCCCTGAACGAATTTTGTAAGAATTTCTCTCTCTTTCACTGTCTTTGTTTCACGGGTTTTGAAAAGTAATTTATTTTTATAATGGGGTTTAGCTGCTTTTCACGGCTGTGTTTATGCCGCTTTACACCCCCTTGACTCACTTACAGAGAGATATCAATACATAGGTTTGAAGATTCTTACTAGTCAGATATATTCTTGTGCGGTGAATAGGGGGTGTTGAGTCCAGTTCACTGAAAAAGGGATAGGTCTTGTCTCTTACATATTGGGTTTATGGAACGGTATCGGAGCTAATTTGAAACCCTTGTTTTATGCATCACCCCACCTCACCTTTCCCGTTCAGCAGCCGTAGTGTGTTTCCTAAACGTGTGACTCTGTTCTGTTTTGTAATTCAGTTCAAGTGTAGCGGTTTTTACATTCCCTCTAGAAGTGATATCTTAAGATAAGTGTCTTTTTCTGTGTGACTTATTTCACTTAGAATCGTCGTACCTAAATCCACTCATCGTGCTGCTACTAGCCTTATGACGTTGATTTCATGGCTGAGTGATATTCCATTGTACATGAGGACCCCAACTTCTTTATCCATTTTTCTCTTTCCTAGGATATTTAAGGTGTAATGAAGTGGGCGTTCTTGTCAACAGAGCAGCCCTAAACTTTGGGGTGCCTGTGTCTTGCTGATGTTTAGTTTTCCCAATTTATACGCCCATGAGTGGAAGTGCCCTATGCTCTCCAAGCTGTGTTTTTTAGATGTTTCAGAACACACCGTACACTTCTCCAGAGTGGCTGTTGGCAATTTACATCCCACCCATCAGCGTAGCAAGGCTCCCATTTCTCCATGGCCGGTCCTGCATTTCTGGTTTGGACACTTTTTTCCGCATGGCCCTTTTGCCCGCTGGGAAGCGAGACTTCTTTGGAGCGCTGATTGGCCTTTCCAGGTTGCTTGGTTGGCCAAAAAGGGCGTATGCGTTTTTTCCTGAATATATTCAGGAAAAAACGCATACGCCCTTTTTGGCCAAGGGCATCATTGTCCACGTTTTGCCGCTTTTCATGTGCTTTCAAGGCGATTCGAATCTACCTCCTGAAATCTGTTTCCTGCAATTCTGCCTTGCTTTCAAAGCCTCTTCGTTGCCTTCCCTTAATATATTTGTGGACGAGAGGTATCATTTAAAACTCTGCAGGTTTGTGAATTGCAGTGCCCCTGAGCTCCATTTTTCAACTCGCTTTTTTGGGACCTGGCCGCAAAAGCGCAGGATTGCTTCAGGCCCTCTTCTGGTTCTGGGGGGCAGGCTGAGCTTGTGCTTAATTCTTCTTCCTGATGGGAAAATAGAGTGACCTGTGCCTGTCCCAACACCTAGAGCTAGTCTCTCATTGGTTCCCCCTCTTCCCGTTCATCCTCAGGACAAATTGCAACCTGTACGGAACAGGAGGTTAAAGGTGCTGATTCTCCAAGGAGGGAGATGGCTAGTAAATCAGCTGGAATGGCGAACCCGAGCAAAGGAGATGAGAAATGAGGTGCGTTTTAGAAACCTTTCCCGATCACACGGTGTACCATCTTCTGGGTTTCTCATGCCTGTTTTCGACGTAGGAAGATGCCCTTGAACCTGGAGATTTGGGACCCATGGGATGGGTACCATGCAGTATTACTTGAAAGGGTCTGCGTTGGCTCACCCAACCTCACCGAACCTCTCAGCCCCAAGAGTGTCCACCCTTATGTCTCAATCAGCTGTGGGTCTAGATATGGTCAATCCAGGTTGCATCACAGCCCCTGAACGAATTTTGTAAGAATTTCTCTCTCTTTCACTGTCTTTGTTTCACGGGTTTTGAAAAGTAATTTATTTTTATAATGGGGTTTAGCTGCTTTTCACGGCTGTGTTTATGCCGCTTTACACCCCCTTGACTCACTTACAGAGAGATATCAATACATAGGTTTGAAGATTCTTACTAGTCAGATATATTCTTGTGCGGTGAATAGGGGGTATTGAGTCCAGTTCACTGAGCAAGGAATAGGTCTTGTCTCTTACATATTGGGTTTATGGAACGGTATCGGAGCTAATTTGAAACCCTTGTTTTATGCATCACCCCACCTCACCTTTCCCGTTCAGCAGCCGTAGTGTGTTTCCTAAACGTGTGACTCTGTTCTGTTTTGTAATTCAGTTCAAGTGTAGCGGTTTTTACATTCCCTCTAGAAGTGATATCTTATGATAAGTGTCTTTTTCTGTGTGACTTATTTCACTTAGAATCGTCGTACCTAAATCCACTCATCGTGCTGCTACTAGCCTTATGACGTTGATTTCATGGCTGAGTGATATTCCATTGTACATGAGGACCCCAACTTCTTTATCCATTTTTCTCTTTCCTAGGATATTTAAGGTGTAATGAAGTGGGCGTTCTTGTCAACAGAGCAGCCCTAAACTTTGGGGTGCCTGTGTCTTGCTGATGTTTAGTTTTCCCAATTTATACGCCCATGAGTGGAAGTGCCCTATGCTCTCCAAGCTGTGTTTTTTAGATGTTTCAGAACACACCGTACACTTCTCCAGAGTGGCTGTTGGCAATTTACATCCCACCCATCAGCGTAGCAAGGCTCCCATTTCTCCATGGCCGGTCCTGCATTTCTGGTTTGGACACTTTTTTCCGCATGGCCCTTTTGCCCGCTGGGAAGCGAGACTTCTTTGGAGCGCTGATTGGCCTTTCCAGGTTGCTTGGTTGGCCAAAAAGGGCGTATGCGTTTTTTCCTGAATATATTCAGGAAAAAACGCATACGCCCTTTTTGGCCAAGGGCATCATTGTCCACGTTTTGCCGCTTTTCATGTGCTTTCAAGGCGATTCGAATCTACCTCCTGAAATCTGTTTCCTGCAATTCTGCCTTGCTTTCAAAGCCTCTTCGTTGCCTTCCCTTAATATATTTGTGGACGAGAGGTATCATTTAAAACTCTGCAGGTTTGTGAATTGCAGTGCCCCTGAGCTCCATTTTTCAACTCGCTTTTTTGGGAGCTGGCCGCAAAAGCGCAGGATTGCTTCAGGCCCTCTTCTGGTTCTGGGGGGCAGGCTGAGCTTGTGCTTAATTCTTCTTCCTGATGGGAAAATAGAGTGACCTGTGCCTGTCCCAACACCTAGAGCTAGTCTCTCATTGGTTCCCCCTCTTCCCGTTCATCCTCAGGACAAATTGCAACCTGTACGGAACAGGAGGTTAAAGGTGCTGATTCTCCAAGGAGGGAGATGGCTAGTAAATCAGCTGGAATGGCGAACCCGAGCAAAGGAGATGAGAAATGAGGTGCGTTTTAGAAACCTTTCCCGATCACACGGTGTACCATCTTCTGGGTTTCTCATGCCTGTTTTCGACGTAGGAAGATGCCCTTGAACCTGGAGATTTGGGACCCATGGGATGGGTACCATGCAGTATTACTTGAAAGGGTCTGCGTTGGCTCACCCAACCTCACCGAACCTCTCAGCCCCAAGAGTGTCCACCCTTATGTCTCAATCAGCTGTGGGTCTAGATATGGTCAATCCAGGTTGCATCACAGCCCCTGAACGAATTTTGTAAGAATTTCTCTCTCTTTCACTGTCTTTGTTTCACGGGTTTTGAAAAGTAATTTATTTTTATAATGGGGTTTAGCTGCTTTTCACGGCTGTGTTTATGCCGCTTTAAACCCCCTTGACTCACTTACAGAGAGATATCAATACATAGGTTTGAAGATTCTTACTAGTCAGATATATTCTTGTGCGGTGAATAGGGGGTGTTGAGTCCAGTTCACTGAAAAAGGGATAGGTCTTGTCTCTTACATATTGGGTTTATGGAACGGTATCGGAGCTAATTTGAAACCCTTGTTTTATGCATCACCCCACCTCACCTTTCCCGTTCAGCAGCCGTAGTGTGTTTCCTAAACGTGTGACTCTGTTCTGTTTTGCAATTCAGTTCAAGTGTAGCGGTTTTTACATTCCCTCTAGAAGTGATATCTTATGATAAGTGTCTTTTTCTGTGTGACTTATTTCACTTAGAATCGTCGTACCTAAATCCACTCATCGTGCTGCTACTAGCCTTATGACGTTGATTTCATGGCTGAGTGATATTCCATTGTACATGAGGACCCCAACTTCTTTATCCATTTTTCTCTTTCCTAGGATATTTAAGGTGTAATGAAGTGGGCGTTCTTGTCAACAGAGCAGCCCTAAACTTTGGGGTGCCTGTGTCTTGCTGATGTTTAGTTTTCCCAATTTATACGCTCATGAGTGGAAGTGCCCTATGCTCTCCAAGCTGTGTTTTTTAGATGTTTCAGAACACACCGTACACTTCTCCAGAGTGGCTGTTGGCAATTTACATCCCACCCATCAGCGTAGCAAGGCTCCCATTTCTCCATGGCCGGTCCTGCATTTCTGGTTTGGACACTTTTTTCCGCATGGCCCTTTTGCCCGCTGGGAAGCGAGACTTCTTTGGAGCGCTGATTGGCCTTTCCAGGTTGCTTGGTTGGCCAAAAAGGGCGTATGCGTTTTTTCCTGAATATATTCAGGAAAAAACGCATACGCCCTTTTTGGCCAAGGGCATCATTGTCCACGTTTTGCCGCTTTTCATGTGCTTTCAAGGCGATTCGAATCTACCTCCTGAAATCTGTTTCCTGCAATTCTGCCTTGCTTTCAAAGCCTCTTCGTTGCCTTCCCTTAATATATTTGTGGACGAGAGGTATCATTTAAAACTCTGCAGGTTTGTGAATTGCAGTGCCCCTGAGCTCCATTTTTCAACTCGCTTTTTTGGGACCTGGCCGCAAAAGCGCAGGATTGCTTCAGGCCCTCTTCTGGTTCTGGGGGGCAGGCTGAGCTTGTGCTTAATTCTTCTTCCTGATGGGAAAATAGAGTGACCTGTGCCTGTCCCAACACCTAGAGCTAGTCTCTCATTGGTTCCCCCTCTTCCCGTTCATCCTCAGGACAAATTGCAACCTGTACGGAACAGGAGGTTTAAGGTGCTGATTCTCCAAGGAGGGAGATGGCTAGTAAATCAGCTGGAATGGCGAACCCGAGCAAAGGAGATGAGAAATGAGGTGCGTTTTAGAAACCTTTCCCGATCACACGGTGTACCATCTTCTGGGTTTCTCATGCCTGTTTTCGACGTAGGAAGATGCCCTTGAACCTGGAGATTTGGGACCCATGGGATGGGTACCATGCAGTATTACTTGAAAGGGTCTGCGTTGGCTCACCCAACCTCACCGAACCTCTCAGCCCCAAGAGTGTCCACCCTTATGTCTCAATCAGCTGTGGGTCTAGATATGGTCAATCCAGGTTGCATCACAGCCCCTGAACGAATTTTGTAAGAATTTCTCTCTCTTTCACTGTCTTTGTTTCACGGGTTTTGAAAAGTAATTTATTTTTATAATGGGGTTTAGCTGCTTTTCACGGCTGTGTTTATGCCGCTTTACACCCCCTTGACTCACTTACAGAGAGATATCAATACATAGGTTTGAAGATTCTTACTAGTCAGATATATTCTTGTGCGGTGAATAGGGGGTATTGAGTCCAGTTCACTGAGCAAGGAATAGGTCTTGTCTCTTACATATTGGGTTTATGGAACGGTATCGGAGCTAATTTGAAACCCTTGTTTTATGCATCACCCCACCTCACCTTTCCCGTTCAGCAGCCGTAGTGTGTTTCCTAAACGTGTGACTCTGTTCTGTTTTGTAATTCAGTTCAAGTGTAGCGGTTTTTACATTCCCTCTAGAAGTGATATCTTATGATAAGTGTCTTTTTCTGTGTGACTTATTTCACTTAGAATCGTCGTACCTAAATCCACTCATCGTGCTGCTACTAGCCTTATGACGTTGATTTCATGGCTGAGTGATATTCCATTGTACATGAGGACCCCAACTTCTTTATCCATTTTTCTCTTTCCTAGGATATTTAAGGTGTAATGAAGTGGGCGTTCTTGTCAACAGAGCAGCCCTAAACTTTGGGGTGCCTGTGTCTTGCTGATGTTTAGTTTTCCCAATTTATACGCCCATGAGTGGAAGTGCCCTATGCTCTCCAAGCTGTGTTTTTTAGATGTTTCAGAACACACCGTACACTTCTCCAGAGTGGCTGTTGGCAATTTACATCCCACCCATCAGCGTAGCAAGGCTCCCATTTCTCCATGGCCGGTCCTGCATTTCTGGTTTGGACACTTTTTTCCGCATGGCCCTTTTGCCCGCTGGGAAGCGAGACTTCTTTGGAGCGCTGATTGGCCTTTCCAGGTTGCTTGGTTGGCCAAAAAGGGCGTATGCGTTTTTTCCTGAATATATTCAGGAAAAAACGCATACGCCATTTTTGGCCAAGGGCATCATTGTCCACGTTTTGCCGCTTTTCATGTGCTTTCAAGGCGATTCGAATCTACCTCCTGAAATCTGTTTCCTGCAATTCTGCCTTGCTTTCAAAGCCTCTTCGTTGCCTTCCCTTAATATATTTGTGGACGAGAGGTATCATTTAAAACTCTGCAGGTTTGTGAATTGCAGTGCCCCTGAGCTCCATTTTTCAACTCGCTTTTTTGGGACCTGCCCGCAAAAGCGCAGGATTGCTTCAGGCCCTCTTCTGGTTCTGGGGGGCAGGCTGAGCTTGTGCTTAATTCTTCTTCCTGATGGGAAAATAGAGTGACCTGTGCCTGTCCCAACACCTAGAGCTAGTCTCTCATTGGTTCCCCCTCTTCCCGTTCATCCTCAGGACAAATTGCAACCTGTACGGAACAGGAGGTTAAAGGTGCTGATTCTCCAAGGAGGGAGATGGCTAGTAAATCGGCTGGAATGGCGAACCCGAGCAAAGGAGATGAGAAATGAGGTGCGTTTTAGAAACCTTTCCCGATCACACGGTGTACCATCTTCTGGGTTTCTCATCCCTGTTTTCGACGTAGGAAGATGCCCTTGAACCTGGAGATTTGGGACCCATGGGATGGGTACCATGCAGTATTACTTGAAAGGGTCTGCGTTGGCTCACCCAACCTCACCGAACCTCTCAGCCCCAAGAGTGTCCACCCTTATGTCTCAATCAGCTGTGGGTCTAGATATGGTCAATCCAGGTTGCATCACAGCCCCTGAACGAATTTTGGAAGAATTTCTCTCTCTTTCACTGTCTTTGTTTCACGGGTTTTGAAAAGTAATTTATTTTTATAATGGGGTTTAGCTGCTTTTCACGGCTGTGTTTATGCCGCTTTACACCCCCTTGACTCACTTACAGAGAGATATCAATACATAGGTTTGAAGATTCTTACTAGTCAGATATATTCTTGTGCGGTGAATAGGGGGTGTTGAGTCCAGTTCACTGAAAAAGGGATAGGTCTTGTCTCTTACATATTGGGTTTATGGAACGGTATCTGAGCTAATTTGAAACCCTTGTTTTATGCATCACCCCACCTCACCTTTCCCGTTCAACAGCCGTAGTGTGTTTCCTAAACGTGTGACTCTGTTCTGTTTTGTAATTCAGTTCAAGTGTAGCGGTTTTTACATTCCCTCTAGAAGTGATATCTTATGATAAGTGTCTTTTTCTGTGTGACTTATTTCACTTAGAATCGTCGTACCTAAATCCACTCATCGTGCTGCTACTAGCCTTATGACGTTGATTTCATGGCTGAGTGATATTCCATTGTACATGAGGACCCCAACTTCTTTATCCATTTTTCTCTTTCCTAGGATATTTAAGGTGTAATGAAGTGGGCGTTCTTGTCAACAGAGCAGCCCTAAACTTTGGGGTGCCTGTGTCTTGCTGATGTTTAGTTTTCCCAATTTATACGCCCATGAGTGGAAGTGCCCTATGCTCTCCAAGCTGTGTTTTTTAGATGTTTCAGAACACACCGTACACTTCTCCAGAGTGGCTGTTGGCAATTTACATCCCACCCATCAGCGTAGCAAGGCTCCCATTTCTCCATGGCCGGTCCTGCATTTCTGGTTTGGACACTTTTTTCCGCATGGCCCGTTTGCCCGCTGGGAAGCGAGACTTCTTTGGAGCGCTGATTGGCCTTTCCAGGTTGCTTGGTTGGCCAAAAAGGGCGTATGCGTTTTTTCCTGAATATATTCAGGAAAAAACGCATACGCCCTTTTTGGCCAAGGGCATCATTGTCCACGTTTTGCCGCTTTTCATGTGCTTTCAAGGCGATTCGAATCTACCTCCTGAAATCTGTTTCCTGCAATTCTGCCTTGCTTTCAAAGCCTCTTCGTTGCCTTCCCTTAATATATTTGTGGACGAGAGGTATCATTTAAAACTCTGCAGGTTTGTGAATTGCAGTGCCCCTGAGCTCCATTTTTCAACTCGCTTTTTTGGGAGCTGGCCGCAAAAGCGCAGGATTGCTTCAGGCCCTCTTCTGGTTCTGGGGGGCAGGCTGAGCTTGTGCTTAATTCTTCTTCCTGATGGGAAAATAGAGTGACCTGTGCCTGTCCCAACACCTAGAGCTAGTCTCTCATTGGTTCCCCCTCTTCCCGTTCATCCTCAGGACAAATTGCAACCTGTACGGAACAGGAGGTTAAAGGTGCTGATTCTCCAAGGAGGGAGATGGCTAGTAAATCAGCTGGAATGGCGAACCCGAGCAAAGGAGATGAGAAATGAGGTGCGTTTTAGAAACCTTTCCCGATCACACGGTGTACCATCTTCTGGGTTTCTCATGCCTGTTTTCGACGTAGGAAGATGCCCTTGAACCTGGAGATTTGGGACCCATGGGATGGGTACCATGCAGTATTACTTGAAAGGGTCTGCGTTGGCTCACCCAACCTCACCGAACCTCTCAGCCCCAAGAGTGTCCACCCTTATGTCTCAATCAGCTGTGGGTCTAGATATGGTCAATCCAGGTTGCATCACAGCCCCTGAACGAATTTTGTAAGAATTTCTCTCTCTTTCACTGTCTTTGTTTCACGGGTTTTGAAAAGTAATTTATTTTTATAATGGGGTTTAGCTGCTTTTCACGGCTGTGTTTATGCCGCTTTACACCCCCTTGACTCACTTACAGAGAGATATCAATACATAGGTTTGAAGATTCTTACTAGTCAGATATATTCTTGTGCGGTGAATAGGGGGTGTTGAGTCCAGTTCACTGAGCAAGGAATAGGTCTTGTCTCTTACATATTGGGTTTATGGAACGGTATCGGAGCTAATTTGAAACCCTTGTTTTATGCATCACCCCACCTCACCTTTCCCGTTCAGCAGCCGTAGTGTGTTTCCTAAACGTGTGACTCTGTTCTGTTTTGTAATTCAGTTCAAGTGTAGCGGTTTTTACATTCCCTCTAGAAGTGATATCTTATGATAAGTGTCTTTTTCTGTGTGACTTATTTCACTTAGAATCGTCGTACCTAAATCCACTCATCGTGCTGCTACTAGCCTTATGACGTTAATTTCATGGCTGAGTGATATTCCATTGTACATGAGGACCCCAACTTCTTTATCCATTTTTCTCTTTCCTAGGATATTTAAGGTGTAATGAAGTGGGGGTTCTTGTCAACAGAGCAGCCCTAAACTTTGGGGTGCCTGTGTCTTGCTGATGTTTAGTTTTCCCAATTTATACGCCCATGAGTGGAAGTGCCCTATGCTCTCCAAGCTGTGTTTTTTAGATGTTTCAGAACACACCGTACACTTCTCCGGAGTGGCTGTTGGCAATTTACATCCCACCCATCAGCGTAGCAAGGCTCCCATTTCTCCATGGCCGGTCCTGCATTTCTGGTTTGGACACTTTTTTCCGCATGGCCCTTTTGCCCGCTGGGAAGCGAGACTTCTTTGGAGCGCTGATTGGCCTTTCCAGGTTGCTTGGTTGGCCAAAAAGGGCGTATGCGTTTTTTCCTGAATATATTCAGGAAAAAACGCTTACGCCCTTTTTGGCCAAGGGCATCATTGTCCACGTTTTGCCGCTTTTCATGTGCTTTCAAGGCGATTCGAATCTACCTCCTGAAATCTGTTTCCTGCAATTCTGCCTTGCTTTCAAAGCCTCTTCGTTGCCTTCCCTTAATATATTTGTGGACGAGAGGTATCATTTAAAACTCTGCAGGTTTGTGAATTGCAGTGCCCCTGAGCTCCATTTTTCAACTCGCTTTTTTGGGAGCTGGCCGCAAAAGCGCAGGATTGCTTCAGGCCCTCTTCTGGTTCTGGGGGGCAGGCTGAGCTTGTGCTTAATTCTTCTTCCTGATGGGAAAATAGAGTGACCTGTGCCTGTCCCAACACCTAGAGCTAGTCTCTCATTGGTTCCCCCTCTTCCCGTTCATCCTCAGGACAAATTGCACCCTGTACGGAACAGGAGGGTAAAGGTGCTGATTCTCCAAGGAGGGAGATGGCTAGTAAATCGGCTGGAATGGCGAACCCGAGCAAAGGAGATGAGAAATGAGGTGCGTTTTAGAAACCTTTCCCGATCACACGGTGTACCATCTTCTGGGTTTCTCATGCCTGTTTTCGACGTAGGAAGATGCCCTTGAACCTGGAGATTTGGGACCCATGGGATGGGTACCATGCAGTATTACTTGAAAGGGTCTGCGTTGGCTCACCCAACCTCACCGAACCTCTCAGCCCCAAGAGTGTCCACCCTTATGTCTCAATCAGCTGTGGGTCTAGATATGGTCAATCCAGGTTGCATCACAGCCCCTGAACGAATTTTGTAAGAATTTCTCTCTCTTTCACTGTCTTTGTTTCACGGGTTTTGAAAAGTAATTTATTTTTATAATGGGGTTTAGCTGCTTTTCACGGCTGTGTTTATGCCGCTTTACACCCCCTTGACTCACTTACAGAGAGATATCAATACATAGGTTTGAAGATTCTTACTAGTCAGATATATTCTTGTGCGGTGAATAGGGGGTGTTGAGTCCAGTTCACTGAAAAAGGGATAGGTCTTGTCTCTTACATATTGGGTTTATGGAACGGTATCGGAGCTAATTTGAAACCCTTGTTTTATGCATCACCCCACCTCACCTTTCCCGTTCAGCAGCCGTAGTGTGTTTCCTAAACGTGTGACTCTGTTCTGTTTTGTAATTCTGTTCAAGTGTAGCGGTTTTTACATTCCCTCTAGAAGTGATATCTTATGATAAGTGTCTTTTTCTGTGTGACTTATTTCACTTAGAATCGTCGTACCTAAATCCACTCATCGTGCTGCTACTAGCATTATGACGTTGATTTCATGGCTGAGTGATATTCCATTGTACATGAGGACCCCAACTTCTTTATCCATTTTTCTCTTTCCTAGGATATTTAAGGTGTAATGAAGTGGGGGTTCTTGTCAACAGAGCAGCCCTAAACTTTGGGGGTGCCTGTGTCTTGCTGATTTTTAGTTTTCCCTATTTATATGCCCATGAGTGGAAGTGCCCTATGCTCTCCAAGCTGTGTTTTTTAGATGTTTCAGAACACACCGTACACTTCTCCAGAGTGGCTGTTGGCAATTTACATCCCACCCATCAGCGTAGCAAGGCTCCCATTTCTCCATGGCCGGTCCTGCATTTCTGGTTTGGACACTTTTTTCCGCATGGCCCTTTTGCCCGCTGGGAAGCGAGACTTCTTTGGAGCGCTGATTGGCCTTTCCAGGTTGCTTGGTTGGCCAAAAAGGGCGTATGCGTTTTTTCCTGAATATATTCAGGAAAAAACGCATACGCCCTTTTTGGCCAAGGGCATCATTGTCCACGTTTTGCCGCTTTTCATGTGCTTTCAAGGCGATTCGAATCTACCTCCTGAAATCTGTTTCCTGCAATTCTGCCTTGCTTTCAAAGCCTCTTCGTTGCCTTCCCTTAATATATTTGTGGACGAGAGGTATCATTTAAAACTCTGCAGGTTTGTGAATTGCAGTGCCCCTGAGCTCCATTTTTCAACTCGCTTTTTTGGGAGCTGGCCGCAAAAGCGCAGTATTGCTTCACGCCCTCTTCTGGTTCTGGGGGGCAGGCTGAGCTTGTGCTTAATTCTTCTTCCTGATGGGAAAATAGAGTGACCTGTGCCTGTCCCAACCCCTGGAGCTAGTCTCTCATTGGTTCCCCCTCTTCCCGTTCATCCTCAGGACAAATTGCAACCTGTACGGAACAGGAGGGTAAAGGTGCTGATTCTCCAAGGAGGGAGATGGCTAGTAAATCGGCTGGAATGGCGAACCCGAGCAAAGGAGATGAGAAATGAGGTGCGTTTTAGAAACCTTTCCCGATCACACGGTGTACCATCTTCTGGGTTTCTCATGCCTGTTTTCGACGTAGGAAGATGCCCTTGAACCTGGAGATTTGGGACCCATGGGATGGGTACCATGCAGTATTACTTGAAAGGGTCTGCGTTGGCTCACCCAACCTCACCGAACCTCTCAGCCCCAAGAGTGTCCACCCTTATGTCTCAATCAGCTGTGGGTCTAGATATGGTCAATCCAGGTTGCATCACAGCCCCTGAACGAATTTTGTAAGAATTTCTCTCTCTTTCACTGTCTTTGTTTCACGAGTTTTGAAAAGTAATTTATTTTTATAATGGGGTTTAGCTGCTTTTCACGGCTGTGTTTATGCCGCTTTACACCCCCTTGACTCACTTACAGAGAGATATCAATACATAGGTTTGAAGATTCTTACTAGTCAGATATATTCTTGTGTGGTGAATAGGGGGTGTTGAGTCCAGTTCACTGAAAAAGGAATAGGTCTTGTCTCTTACATATTGGGTTTATGGAACGGTATCGGAGCTAATTTGAAACCCTTGTTTTATGCATCACCCCATCTCACCTTTCCCGTTCAGCAGCCATAGTGTGTTTTCTAAACGTGTGACTCTGTTCTGTTTTGTAATTCAGTTCAAGTGTAGCGGTTTTTACATTCCCTCTAGAAGTGATATCTTAGGATAAGTGTCTTTTTCTGTGTGACTTATTTCACTTAGAATCGTCGTACCTAAATCCATTCATTGTGCTGCTGCTAGCCTTATGACGTTGTTTTCATGGCTGAGTGATATTCCATTGTACATGAGGACCACAACTTCTTTATCCATGTTTCTCTTTCCTAGGATATTTAAGGTGTAATGAAGTGAGGGTTCTTGTCCACAGAGCAGCCCTAAACTTTGGGGTGCCTGTGTCTTGCTGATTTTTAGTTTTCCCAATTTATACGCCCATGAGTGGAAGTGCCCTATGCTCTCCAAGCTGTGTTTTTTAGATGTTTCAGAACACACCGTACACTTCTCCAGAGTGGCTGTTGGCAATTTACATCCCACCCATCAGCGTAGCAAGGCTCCCATTTCTCCATGGCCGGTCCTGCATTTCTGGTTTGGACACTTTTTTACGCATGGCCCTTTTGCCCGCTGGGAAGCGAGACTTCTTTGGAGCGCTGATTGGCCTTTCCAGGTTGCTTGGTTGGCCAAAAAGGGCGTATGCGTTTTTTCCTGAATATATTCAGGAAAAAACGCATACGCCCTTTTTGGCCAAGGGCATCATTGTCCACGTTTTGCCGCTTTTCATGTGCTTTCAAGGCGATTCGAATCTACCTCCTGAAATCTGTTTCCTGCAATTCTGCCTTGCTTTCAAAGCCTCTTCGTTGCCTTCCCTTAATATATTTGTGGACGAGAGGTATCATTTAAAACTCTGAAGATTTGTGAGTTGCAGTGCCCCTGAGCTCCATTTTTCAACTCGCTTTTTTGGGAGCTGGCCGCAAAAGCGCCGGATTGCTTCACGCCCTCTTCTGGTTCTGGGGGGCAGGCTGAGCTTGTGCTTAATTCTTCTTCCTGATGGGAAAATAGAGTGACCTGTGCCTGTCCCAACCCCTGGAGCTAGTCTCTCATTGGTTCCCCCTCTTCCCGTTCATCCTCAGGACAAATTGCAACCTGTACGGAACAGGAGGGTAAAGGTGCTGATTCTCCAAGGAGGGAGATGGCTAGTAAATCGGCTGGAATGGCGAACCCGAGCAAAGGAGATGAGAAATGAGGTGCGTTTTAGAAACCTTTCCCGATCACACGGTGTACCATCTTCTGGGTTTCTCATGCCTGTTTTCGACGTAGGAAGATGCCCTTGAACCTGGAGATTTGGGACCCATGGGATGGGTACCATGCAGTATTACTTGAAAGGGTCTGCGTTGGCTCACCCAACCTCACCGAACCTCTCAGCCCCAAGAGTGTCCACCCTGATGTCTCAATCAGCTGTGGGTCTAGATATGGTCAATCCAGGTTGCATCACAGCCCCTGAACGAATTTTGGAAGAATTTCTCTCTCTTTCACTGTCTTTGTTTCACGGGTTTTGAAAAGTAATTTATTTTTATAATGGGGTTTAGCTGCTTTTCACGGCTGTGTTTATGCCGCTTTACACCCCCTTGACTCACTTACAGAGAGATATCAATACATAGGTTTGAAGATTCTTACTAGTCAGATATATTCTTGTGTGGTGAATAGGGGGTGTTGAGTCCAGTTCACTGAAAAAGGAATAGGTCTTGTCTCTTACATATTGGGTTTATGGAACGGTATCGGAGCTAATTTGAAACCCTTGTTTTATGCATCACCCCACCTCACCTTTCCCGTTCAGCAGCCATAGTGTGTTTTCTAAACGTGTGACTCTGTTCTGTTTTGTAATTCAGTTCAAGTGTAGCGGTTTTTACATTCCCTCTAGAAGTGATATCTTAGGATAAGTGTCTTTTTCTGTGTGACTTGTTTCACTTAGAATCGTCGTACCTAAATCCACTCATCGTGCTGCTACTAGCCTTATGACGTTGATTTCATGGCTGAGTGATATTCCATTGTACATGAGGACCACAACTTCTTTATCCATTTTTCTCTTTCCTAGGATATTTAAGGTGTAATGAAGTGGGTGTTCTTGTCAACAGAGCAGCCCTAAACTTTGGGGTGCCTGTGTCTTGCTGATTTTTAGTTTTCCCAATTTATACGCCCATGAGTGGAAGTGCCCTATGCTCTCCAAGCTGTGTTTTTTAGATGTTTCAGAACACACCGTACACTTCTCCGGAGTGGCTGTTGGCAATTTACATCCCACCCATCAGCGTAGCAAGGCTCCCATTTCTCCATGGCCGGTCCTGCATTTCTGGTTTGGACACTTTTTTCCGCATGGCCCTTTTGCCCGCTGGGAAGCGAGACTTCTTTGGAGCGCTGATTGGCCTTTCCAGGTTGCTTGGTTGGCCAAAAAGGGCGTATGCGTTTTTTCCTGAATATATTCAGGAAAAAACGCTTACGCCCTTTTTGGCCAAGGGCATCATTGTCCACGTTTTGCCGCTTTTCATGTGCTTTCAAGGCGATTCGAATCTACCTCCTGAAATCTGTTTCCTGCAATTCTGCCTTGCTTTCAAAGCCTCTTCGTTGCCTTCCCTTAATATATTTGTGGACGAGAGGTATCATTTAAAACTCTGCAGGTTTGTGAATTGCAGTGCCCCTGAGCTCCATTTTTCAACTCGCTTTTTTGGGAGCTGGCCGCAAAAGCGCAGGATTGCTTCAGGCCCTCTTCTGGTTCTGGGGGGCAGGGTGAGCTTGTGCTTTATTCTTCTTCCTGATGGGAAAATAGAGTGACCTGTGCCTGTCCCAACCCCTGGAGCTAGTCTCTCATTGGTTCCCCCTCTTCCCGTTCATCCTCAGGACAAATTGCACCCTGTACGGAACAGGAGGGTAAAGGTGCTGATTCTCCAAGGAGGGAGATGGCTAGTAAATCGGCTGGAATGGCGAACCCGAGCAAAGGAGATGAGAAATGAGGTGCGTTTTAGAAACCTTTCCCGATCACACGGTGTACCATCTTCTGGGTTTCTCATGCCTGTTTTCGACGTAGGAAGTTGCCCTTGAACCTGGAGATTTGGGACCCATGGGATGGGTACCATGCAGTATTACTTGAAAGGGTCTGCGTTGGCTCACCCAACCTCACCGAACCTCTCAGCCCCAAGAGTGTCCACCCTTATGTCTCAATCAGCTGTGGGTCTAGATATGGTCAATCCAGGTTGCATCACAGCCCCTGAACGAATTTTGTAAGAATTTCTCTCTCTTTCACTGTCTTTGTTTCACGGGTTTTGAAAAGTAATTTATTTTTATAATGGGGTTTAGCTGCTTTTCACGGCTGTGTTTATGCCGCTTTACACCCCCTTGACTCACTTACAGAGAGATATCAATACATAGGTTTGAAGATTCTTACTAGTCAGATATATTCTTGTGCGGTGAATAGGGGGTGTTGAGTCCAGTTCACTGAAAAAGGAATAGGTCTTGTCTCTTACATATTGGGTTTATGGAACGGTATCGGAGCTAATTTGAAACCCTTGTTTTATGCATCACCCCACCTCACCTTTCCCGTTCAGCAGCCGTAGTGTGTTTCCTAAACGTGTGACTCTGTTCTGTTTTGTAATTCAGTTCAAGTGTAGCGGTTTTTACATTCCCTCTAGAAGTGATATCTTATGATAAGTGTCTTTTTCTGTGTGACTTATTTCACTTAGAATCGTCGTACCTAAATCCACTCATCGTGCTGCTACTAGCCTTATGACGTTGATTTCATGGCTGAGTGATATTCCATTGTACATGAGGACCCCAACTTCTTTATCCATTTTTCTCTTTCCTAGGATATTTAAGGTGTAATGAAGTGGGGGTTCTTGTCAACAGAGCAGCCCTAAACTTTGGGGTGCCTGTGTCTTGCTGATTTTTAGTTTTCCCAATTTATACGCCCATGAGTGGAAGTGCCCTATGCTCTCCAAGCTGTGTTTTTTAGATGTTTCAGAACACACCGTACACTTCTCCAGAGTGGCTGTTGGCAATTTACATCCCACCCATCAGCGTAGCAAGGCTCCCATTTCTCCATGGCCGGTCCTGCATTTCTGGTTTGGACACTTTTTTCCGCATGGCCCTTTTGCCCGCTGGGAAGCGAGACTTCTTTGGAGCGCTGATTGGCCTTTCCAGGTTGCTTGGTTGGCCAAAAAGGGCGTATGCGTTTTTTCCTGAATATATTCAGGAAAAAACGCATACGCCCTTTTTGGCCAAGGGCATCATTGTCCACGTTTTGCCGCTTTTCATGTGCTTTCAAGGCGATTCGAATCTACCTCCTGAAATCTGTTTCCTGCAATTCTGCCTTGCTTTCAAAGCCTCTTCGTTGCCTTCCCTTAATATATTTGTGGACGAGAGGTATCATTTAAAACTCTGCAGGTTTGTGAATTGCAGTGCCCCTGAGCTCCATTTTTCAACTCGCTTTTTTGGGAGCTGGCCGCAAAAGCGCAGGATTGCTTCAGGCCCTCTTCTGGTTCTGGGGGGCAGGCTGAGCTTGTGCTTAATTCTTCTTCCTGATGGGAAAATAGAGTGACCTGTGCCTGTCCCAACCCCTGGAGCTAGTCTCTCATTGGTTCCCCCTCTTCCCGTTCATCCTCAGGACAAATTGCACCCTGTACGGAACAGGAGGGTAAAGGTGCTGATTCTCCAAGGAGGGAGATGGCTAGTAAATCGGCTGGAATGGCGAACCCGAGCAAAGGAGATGAGAAATGAGGTGCGTTTTAGAAACCTTTCCCGATCACACGGTGTACCATCTTCTGGGTTTCTCATGCCTGTTTTCGACGTAGGAAGATGCCCTTGAACCTGGAGATTTGGGACCCATGGGATGGGTACCATGCAGTATTACTTGAAAGGGTCTGCGTTGGCTCACCTAACCTCACCGAACCTCTCAGCCCCAAGAGTGTCCACCCTTATGTCTCAATCAGCTGTGGGTCTAGATATGGTCAATCCAGGTTGCATCACAGCCCCTGAACGAATTTTGGAAGAATTTCTCTCTCTTTCACTGTCTTTGTTTCACGGGTTTTGAAAAGTAATTTATTTTTATAATGGGGTTTAGCTGCTTTTCACGGCTGTGTTTATGCCGCTTTACACCCCCTTGACTCACTTACAGAGAGATATCAATACATAGGTTTGAAGATTCTTACTAGTCAGATATATTCTTGTGCGGTGAATAGGGGGTGTTGAGTCCAGTTCACTGAAAAAGGAATAGGTCTTGTCTCTTACATATTGGGTTTATGGAACGGTATCGGAGCTAATTTGAAACCCTTGTTTTATGCATCACCCCACCTCACCTTTCCCGTTCAGCAGCCGTAGTGTGTTTCCTAAACGTGTGACTCTGTTCTGTTTTGTAATTCAGTTCAAGTGTAGCGGTTTTTACATTCCCTCTAGAAGTGATATCTTATGATAAGTGTCTTTTTCTGTGTGACTTATTTCACTTAGAATCGTCGTACCTAAATCCACTCATCGTGCTGCTACTAGCCTTATGACGTTGATTTCATGGCTGAGTGATATTCCATTGTACATGAGGACCCCAACTTCTTTATCCATTTTTCTCTTTCCTAGGATATTTAAGGTGTAATGAAGTGGGGGTTCTTGTCAACAGAGCAGCCCTAAACTTTGGGGTGCCTGTGTCTTGCTGATTTTTAGTTTTCCCAATTTATACGCCCATGAGTGGAAGTGCCCTATGCTCTCCAAGCTGTGTTTTTTAGATGTTTCAGAACACACCGTACACTTCTCCAGAGTGGCTGTTGGCAATTTACATCCCACCCATCAGCGTAGCAAGGCTCCCATTTCTCCATGGCCGGTCCTGCATTTCTGGTTTGGACACTTTTTTCCGCATGGCCCTTTTGCCCGCTGGGAAGCGAGACTTCTTTGGAGCGCTGATTGGCCTTTCCAGGTTGCTTGGTTGGCCAAAAAGGGCGTATGCGTTTTTTCCTGAATATATTCAGGAATAAACGCATACGCCCTTTTTGGCCAAGGGCATCATTGTCCACGTTTTGCCGCTTTTCATGTGCTTTCAAGGCGATTCGAATCTACCTCCTGAAATCTGTTTCCTGCAATTCTGCCTTGCTTTCAAAGCCTCTTCGTTGCCTTCCCTTAATATATTTGTGGACGAGAGGTATCATTTAAAACTCTGCAGGTTTGTGAATTGCAGTGCCCCTGAGCTCCATTTTTCAACTCGCTTTTTTGGGAGCTGGCCGCAAAAGCGCAGGATTGCTTCAGGCCCTCTTCTGGTTCTGGGGGGCAGGCTGAGCTTGTGCTTAATTCTTCTTCCTGATGGGAAAATAGAGTGACCTGTGCCTGTCCCAACACCTAGAGCTAGTCTCTCATTGGTTCCCCCTCTTCCCGTTCATCCTCAGGACAAATTGCAACCTGTACGGAACAGGAGGTTAAAGGTGCTGATTCTCCAAGGAGGGAGATGGCTAGTAAATCGGCTGGAATGGCGAACCCGAGCAAAGGAGATGAGAAATGAGGTGCGTTTTAGAAACCTTTCCCGATCACACGGTGTACCATCTTCTGGGTTTCTCATGCCTGTTTTCGACGTAGGAAGATGCCCTTGAACCTGGAGATTTGGGACCCATGGGATGGGTACCATGCAGTATTACTTGAAAGGGTCTGCGTTGGCTCACCCAACCTCACCGAACCTCTCAGCCCCAAGAGTGTCCACCCTTATGTCTCAATCAGCTGTGGGTCTAGATATGGTCAATCCAGGTTGCATCACAGCCCCTGAACGAATTTTGTAAGAATTTCTCTCTCTTTCACTGTCTTTGTTTCACGGGTTTTGAAAAGTAATTTATTTTTATAATGGGGTTTAGCTGCTTTTCACGGCTGTGTTTATGCCGCTTTACACCCCCTTGACTCACTTACAGAGAGATATCAATACATAGGTTTGAAGATTCTTACTAGTCAGATATATTCTTGTGCGGTGAATAGGGGGTGTTGAGTCCAGTTCACTGAAAAAGGAATAGGTCTTGTCTCTTACATATTGGGTTTATGGAACGGTATCGGAGCTAATTTGAAACCCTTGTTTTATGCATCACCCCACCTCACCTTTCCCGTTCAGCAGCCGTAGTGTGTTTCCTAAACGTGTGACTCTGTTCTGTTTTGTAATTCAGTTCAAGTGTAGCGGTTTTTACATTCCCTCTAGAAGTGATATCTTATGATAAGTGTCTTTTTCTGTGTGACTTATTTCACTTAGAATCGTCGTACCTAAATCCACTCATCGTGCTGCTACTAGCCTTATGACGTTGATTTCATGGCTGAGTGATATTCCATTGTACATGAGGACCCCAACTTCTTTATCCATTTTTCTCTTTCCTAGGATATTTAAGGTGTAATGAAGTGGGGGTTCTTGTCAACAGAGCAGCCCTAAACTTTGGGGGTGCCTGTGTCTTGCTGATTTTTAGTTTTCCCAATTTATACGCCCATGAGTGGAAGTGCCCTATGCTCTCCAAGCTGTGTTTTTTAGATGTTTCAGAACACACCGTACACTTCTCCAGAGTGGCTGTTGGCAATTTACATCCCACCCATCAGCGTAGCAAGGCTCCCATTTCTCCATGGCCGGTCCTGCATTTCTGGTTTGGACACTTTTTTCCGCATGGCCCTTTTGCCCGCTGGGAAGCGAGACTTCTTTGGAGCGCTGATTGGCCTTTCCAGGTTGCTTGGTTGGCCAAAAAGGGCGTATGCGTTTTTTCCTGAATATATTCAGGAAAAAACGCATACGCCCTTTTTGGCCAAGGGCATCATTGTCCACGTTTTGCCGCTTTTCATGTGCTTTCAAGGCGATTCGAATCTACCTCCTGAAATCTGTTTCCTGCAATTCTGCCTTGCTTTCAAAGCCTCTTCGTTGCCTTCCCTTAATATATTTGTGGACGAGAGGTATCATTTAAAACTCTGCAGGTTTGTGAATTGCAGTGCCCCTGAGCTCCATTTTTCAACTCGCTTTTTTGGGAGCTGGCCGCAAAAGCGCAGTATTGCTTCACGCCCTCTTCTGGTTCTGGGGGGCAGGCTGAGCTTGTGCTTAATTCTTCTTCCTGATGGGAAAATAGAGTGACCTGTGCCTGTCCCAACCCCTGGAGCTAGTCTCTCATTGGTTCCCCCTCTTCCCGTTCATCCTCAGGACAAATTGCAACCTGTACGGAACAGGAGGGTAAAGGTGCTGATTCTCCAAGGAGGGAGATGGCTAGTAAATCGGCTGGAATGGCGAACCCGAGCAAAGGAGATGAGAAATGAGGTGCGTTTTAGAAACCTTTCCCGATCACACGGTGTACCATCTTCTGGGTTTCTCATGCCTGTTTTCGACGTAGGAAGATGCCCTTGAACCTGGAGATTTGGGACCCATGGGATGGGTACCATGCAGTATTACTTGAAAGGGTCTGCGTTGGCTCACCCAACCTCACCGAACCTCTCAGCCGCAAGAGTGTCCACCCTTATGTCTCAATCAGCTGTGGGTCTAGATATGGTCAATCCAGGTTGCATCACAGCCCCTGAACGAATTTTGTAAGAATTTCTCTCTCTTTCACTGTCTTTGTTTCACGGGTTTTGAAAAGTAATTTATTTTTATAATGGGGTTTAGCTGCTTTTCACGGCTGTGTTTATGCCGCTTTACACCCCCTTGACTCACTTACAGAGAGATATCAATACATAGGTTTGAAGATTCTTACTAGTCAGATATATTCTTGTGTGGTGAATAGGGGGTGTTGAGTCCAGTTCACTGAAAAAGGAATAGGTCTTGTCTCTTACATATTGGGTTTATGGAACGGTATCGGAGCTAATTTGAAACCCTTGTTTTATGCATCACCCCACCTCACCTTTCCCGTTCAGCAGCCATAGTGTGTTTCCTAAACGTGTGACTCTGTTCTGTTTTGTAATTCAGTTCAAGTGTAGCGGTTTTTACATTCCCTCTAGAAGTGATATCTTAGGATAAGTGTCTTTTTCTGTGTGACTTATTTCACTTAGAATCGTCGTACCTAAATCCATTCATTGTGCTGCTGCTAGCCTTATGACGTTGATTTCATGGCTGAGTGATATTCCATTGTACATGAGGACCACAACTTCTTTATCCATTTTTCTCTTTCCTAGGATATTTAAGGTGTAATGAAGTGAGGGTTCTTGTCCACAGAGCAGCCCTAAACTTTGGGGTGCCTGTGTCTTGCTGATGTTTAGTTTTCCCAATTTATACGCCCATGAGTGGAAGTGCCCTATGCTCTCCAAGCTGTGTTTTTTAGATGTTTCAGAACACACCGTACACTTCTCCAGAGTGGCTGTTGGCAATTTACATCCCGCCCATCAGCGTAGCAAGGCTCCCATTTCTCCATGGCCGGTCCTGCATTTCTGGTTTGGACACTTTTTTCCGCATGGCCCTTTTGCCCGCTGGGAAGCGAGACTTCTTTGGAGCGCTGATTGGCCTTTCCAGGTTGCTTGGTTGGCCAAAAAGGGCGTATGCGTTTTTTCCTGAATATATTCAGGAAAAAACGCATACGCCCTTTTTGGCCAAGGGCATCATTGTCCACGTTTTGCCGCTTTTCATGTGCTTTCAAGGCGATTCGAATCTACCTCCTGAAATCTGTTTCCTGCTATTCTGCCTTGCTTTCAAAGCCTCTTCGTTGCCTTCCCTTAATATATTTGTGGACGAGAGGTATCATTTAAAACTCTGCAGATTTGTGAGTTGCAGTGCCCCTGAGCTCCATTTTTCAACTCGCTTTTTTGGGAGCTGGCCGCAAAAGCGCAGGATTGCTTCACGCCCTCTTCTGGTTCTGGGGGGCAGGCTGAGCTTGTGCTTAATTCTTCTTCCTGATGGGAAAATAGAGTGACCTGTGCCTGTCCCAACACCTAGAGCTAGTCTCTCATTGGTTCCCCCTCTTCCCGTTCATCCTCAGGACAAATTGCAACCTGTACGGAACAGGAGGGTAAAGGTGCTGATTCTCCAAGGAGGGAGATGGCTAGTAAATCGGCTGGAATGGCGAACCCGAGCAAAGGAGATGAGAAATGAGGTGCGTTTTAGAAACCTTTCCCGATCACACGGTGTACCATCTTCTGGGTTTCTCATGCCTGTTTTCGACGTAGGAAGATGCCCTTGAACCTGGAGATTTGGGACCCATGGGATGGGTACCATGCAGTATTACTTGAAAGGGTCTGCGTTGGCTCACCCAACCTCACCGAACCTCTCAGCCCCAAGAGTGTCCACCCTTATGTCTCAATCAGCTGTGGGTCTAGATATGGTCAATCCAGGTTGCATCACAGCCCCTGAACGAATTTTGTAAGAATTTCTCTCTCTTTCACTGTCTTTGTTTCACGGGTTTTGAAAAGTAATTTATTTTTATAATGGGGTTTAGCTGCTTTTCACGGCTGTGTTTATGCCGCTTTACACCCCCTTGACTCACTTACAGAGAGATATCAATACATAGGTTTGAAGATTCTTACTAGTCAGATATATTCTTGTGCGGTGAATAGGGGGTGTTGAGTCCAGTTCACTGAAAAAGGAATAGGTCTTGTCTCTTACATATTGGGTTTATGGAACGGTATCGGAGCTAATTTGAAACCCTTGTTTTATGCATCACCCCACCTCACCTTTCCCGTTCAGCAGCCATAGTGTGTTTTCTAAACGTGTGACTCTGTTCTGTTTTGTAATTCAGTTCAAGTGTAGCGGTTTTTACATTCCCTCTAGAAGTGATATCTTAGGATAAGTGTCTTTTTCTGTGTGACTTATTTCACTTAGAATCGTCGTACCTAAATCCATTCATCGTGCTGCTGCTAGCCTTATGACGTTGATTTCATGGCTGAGTGATATTCCATTGTACATGAGGACCACAACTTCTTTATCCATTTTTCTCTTTCCTAGGATATTTAAGGTGTAATGAAGTGGGGGTTCTTGTCAACAGAGCAGCCCTAAACTTTGGGGTGCCTGTGTCTTGCTGATTTTTAGTTTTCCCAATTTATACGCCCATGAGTGGAAGTGCCCTATGCTCTCCAAGCTGTGTTTTTTAGATGTTTCAGAACACACCGTACACTTCTCCAGAGTGGCTGTTGGCAATTTACATCCCACCCATCAGCGTAGCAAGGCTCCCATTTCTCCATGGCCGGTCCTGCATTTCTGGTTTGGACACTTTTTTCCGCATGGCCCTTTTGCCCGCTGGGAAGCGAGACTTCTTTGGAGCGCTGATTGGCCTTTCCAGGTTGCTTGGTTGGCCAAAAAGGGCGTATGCGTTTTTTCCTGAATATATTCAGGAAAAAACGCATACGCCCTTTTTGGCCAAGGGCATCATTGTCCACGTTTTGCCGCTTTTCATGTGCTTTCAAGGCGATTCGAATCTACCTCCTGAAATCTGTTTCCTGCAATTCTGCCTTGCTTTCAAAGCCTCTTCGTTGCCTTCCCTTAATATATTTGTGGACGAGAGGTATCATTTAAAACTCTGCAGGTTTGTGAATTGCAGTGCCCCTGAGCTCCATTTTTCAACTCGCTTTTTTGGGAGCTGGCCGCAAAAGCGCAGGATGGCTTCAGGCCCTCTTCTGGTTCTGGGGGGCAGGCTGAGCTTGTGCTTAATTCTTCTTCCTGATGGGAAAATAGAGTGACCTGTGCCTGTCCCAACCCCTGGAGCTAGTCTCTCATTGGTTCCCCATCTTCCCGTTCATCCTCAGGACAAATTGCACCCTGTACGGAACAGGAGGGTAAAGGTGCTGATTCTCCAAGGAGGGAGATGGCTAGTAAATCGGCTGGAATGGCGAACCCGAGCAAAGGAGATCAGAAATGAGGTGCGTTTTAGAAACCTTTCCCGATCACACGGTGTACCATCTTCTGGGTTTCTCATGCCTGTTTTCGACGTAGGAAGTTGCCCTTGAACCTGGAGATTTGGGACCCATGGGATGGGTACCATGCAGTATTACTTGAAAGGGTCTGCGTTGGCTCACCCAACCTCACCGAACCTCTCAGCCCCAAGAGTGTCCACCCTTATGTCTCAATCAGCTGTGGGTCTAGATATGGTCAATCCAGGTTGCATCACAGCCCCTGAACGAATTTTGTAAGAATTTCTCTCTCTTTCACTGTCTTTGTTTCACGGGTTTTGAAAAGTAATTTATTTTTATAATGGGGTTTAGCTGCTTTTCACGGCTGTGTTTATGCCGCTTTACACCCCCTTGACTCACTTACAGAGAGATATCAATACATAGGTTTGAAGATTCTTACTAGTCAGATATATTCTTCTGCGGTGAATAGGGGTTGTTGAGTCCAGTTCACTGAAAAAGGAATAGGTCTTGTCTCTTACATATTGGGTTTATGGAACGGTATCGGAGCTAATTTGAAACCCTTGTTTTATGCATCACCCCACCTCACCTTTCCCGTTCAGCAGCCGTAGTGTGTTTCCTAAACGTGTGACTCTGTTCTGTTTTGTAATTCAGTTCAAGTGTAGCGGTTTTTACATTCCCTCTAGAAGTGATATCTTATGATAAGTGTCTTTTTCTGTGTGACTTATTTCACTTAGAATCGTCGTACCTAAATCCACTCATCGTGCTGCTACTAGCCTTATGACGTTGATTTCATGGCTGAGTGATATTCCATTGTACATGAGGACCCCAACTTCTTTATCCATTTTTCTCTTTCCTAGGATATTTAAGGTGTAATGAAGTGGGGGTTCTTGTCAACAGAGCAGCCCTAAACTTTGGGGTGCCTGTGTCTTGCTGATTTTTAGTTTTCCCAATTTATACGCCCATGAGTGGAAGTGCCCTATGCTCTCCAAGCTGTGTTTTTTAGATGTTTCAGAACACACCGTACACTTCTCCAGAGTGGCTGTTGGCAATTTACATCCCACCCATCAGCGTAGCAAGGCTCCCATTTCTCCATGGCCGGTCCTGCATTTCTGGTTTGGACACTTTTTTCCGCATGGCCCTTTTGCCCGCTGGGAAGCGAGACTTCTTTGGAGCGCTGATTGGCCTTTCCAGGTTGCTTGGTTGGCCAAAAAGGGCGTATGCGTTTTTTCCTGAATATATTCAGGAATAAACGCATACGCCCTTTTTGGCCAAGGGCATCATTGTCCACGTTTTGCCGCTTTTCATGTGCTTTCAAGGCGATTCGAATCTACCTCCTGAAATCTGTTTCCTGCAATTCTGCCTTGCTTTCAAAGCCTCTTCGTTGCCTTCCCTTAATATATTTGTGGACGAGAGGTATCATTTAAAACTCTGCAGGTTTGTGAATTGCAGTGCCCCTGAGCTCCATTTTTCAACTCGCTTTTTTGGGAGCTGGCCGCAAAAGCGCAGGATTGCTTCAGGCCCTCTTCTGGTTCTGGGGGGCAGGCTGAGCTTGTGCTTAATTCTTCTTCCTGATGGGAAAATAGAGTGACCTGTGCCTGTCCCAACACCTAGAGCTAGTCTCTCATTGGTTCCCCCTCTTCCCGTTCATCCTCAGGACAAATTGCAACCTGTACGGAACAGGAGGGTAAAGGTGCTGATTCTCCAAGGAGGGAGATGGCTAGTAAATCGGCTGGAATGGCGAACCCGAGCAAAGGAGATGAGAAATGAGGTGCGTTTTAGAAACCTTTCCCGATCACACGGTGTACCATCTTCTGGGTTTCTCATGCCTGTTTTCGACGTAGGAAGATGCCCTTGAACCTGGAGATTTGGGACCCATGGGATGGGTACCATGCAGTATTACTTGAAAGGGTCTGCGTTGGCTCACCCAACCTCACCGAACCTCTCAGCCCCAAGAGTGTCCACCCTTATGTCTCAATGAGCTGTGGGTCTAGATATGGTCAATCCAGGTTGCATCACAGCCCCTGAACGAATTTTGTAAGAATTTCTCTCTCTTTCACTGTCTTTGTTTCACGGGTTTTGAAAAGTAATTTATTTTTATAATGGGGTTTAGCTGCTTTTCACGGCTGTGTTTATGCCGCTTTACACCCCCTTGACTCACTTACAGAGAGATATCAATACATAGGTTTGAAGATTCTTACTAGTCAGATATATTCTTGTGCGGTGAATAGGGGTGTTGAGTCCAGTTCACTGAAAAAGGAATAGGTCTTGTCTCTTACATATTGGGTTTATGGAACGGTATCGGAGCTAATTTGAAACCCTTGTTTTATGCATCACCCCACCTCACCTTTCCCGTTCAGCAGCCGTAGTGTGTTTCCTAAACGTGTGACTCTGTTCTGTTTTGTAATTCAGTTCAAGTGTAGCGGTTTTTACATTCCCTCTAGAAGTGATATCTTATGATAAGTGTCTTTTTCTGTGTGACTTATTTCACTTAGAATCGTCGTACCTAAATCCACTCATCGTGCTGCTACTAGCCTTATGACCGTGGATTTCATGGCTGAGTGATATTCCATTGTACATGAGGACCCCAACTTCTTTATCCATTTTTCTCTTTCCTAGGATATTTAAGGTGTAATGAAGTGGGGGTTCTTGTCAACAGAGCAGCCCTAAACTTTGGGGTGCCTGTGTCTTGCTGATTTTTAGTTTTCCCAATTTATACGCCCATGAGTGGAAGTGCCCTATGCTCTCCAAGCTGTGTTTTTAGATGTTTCAGAACACACCGTACACTTCTCCGGAGTGCCTGTTGGCAATTTACATCCCACCCATCAGCGTAGCAAGGCTCCCATTTCTCCATGGCCGGTCCTGCATTTCTGGTTTGGACACTTTTTTCCCCATGGCCCTTTTGCCCGCTGGGAAGCGAGACTTCTTTGGAGCGCTGATTGGCCTTTCCAGGTTGCTTGGTTGGCCAAAAAGGGCGTATGCGTTTTTTCCTGAATATATTCAGGAAAAAACGCATACGCCCTTTTTGGCCAAGGGCATCATTGTCCACGTTTTGCCGCTTTTCATGTGCTTTCAAGGCGATTCGAATCTACCTCCTGAAATCTGTTTCCTGCAATTCTGCCTTGCTTTCAAAGCCTCTTCGTTGCCTTCCCTTAGTATATTTGTGGACGAGAGGTATCATTTAAAACTCTGCAGGTTTGTGAATTGCAGTGCCCCTGAGCTCCATTTTTCAACTCGCTTTTTTGGGAGCTGGCCGCAAAAGCGCAGGATTGCTTCAGGCCCTCTTCTGGTTCTGGGGGGCAGGCTGAGCTTGTGCTTGATTCTTCTTCCTGATGGGAAAATAGAGTGACCTGTGCCTGTCCCAACACCTAGAGCTAGTCTCTCATTGGTTCCCCCTCTTCCCGTTCATCCTCAGGACAAATTGCAACCTGTACGGAACAGGAGGTTAAAGGTGCTGATTCTCCAAGGAGGGAGATGGCTAGTAAATCGGCTGGAATGGCGAACCCGAGCAAAGGAGATGAGAAATGAGGTGCGTTTTAGAAACCTTTCCCGATCACACGGTGTACCATCTTCTGGGTTTCTCATGCCTGTTTTCGACGTAGGAAGATGCCCTTGAACCTGGAGATTTGGGACCCATGGGATGGGTACCATGCAGTATTACTTGAAAGGGTCTGCGTTGGCTCACCCAACCTCACCGAACCTCTCAGCCCCAAGAGTGTCCACCCTTATGTCTCAATGAGCTGTGGGTCTAGATATGGTCAATCCAGGTTGCATCACAGCCCCTGAACGAATTTTGTAAGAATTTCTCTCTCTTTCACTGTCTTTGTTTCACGGGTTTTGAAAAGTAATTTATTTTTATAATGGGGTTTAGCTGCTTTTCACGGCTGTGTTTATGCCGCTTTACACCCCCTTGACTCACTTACAGAGAGATATCAATACATAGGTTTGAAGATTCTTACTAGTCAGATATATTCTTGTGCGGTGAATAGGGGGTGTTGAGTCCAGTTCACTGAAAAAGGAATAGGTCTTGTCTCTTACATATTGGGTTTATGGAACAGTATCGGAGCTAATTTGAAACCCTTGTTTTATGCATCACCCCACCTCACCTTTCCCGTTCAGCAGCCATAGTGTGTTTCCTAAACGTGTGACTCTGTTCTGTTTTGCAATTCAGTTCAAGTGTAGCGGTTTTTACATTCCCTCTAGAAGTGATATCTTATGATAAGTGTCTTTTTCTGTGTGACTTATTTCACTTAGAATCGTCGTACCTAAATCCACTCATCGTGCTGCTACTAGCCTTATGACGTGGATTTCATGGCTGAGTGATATTCCATTGTACATGAGGACCCCAACTTCTTTATCCATTTTTCTCTTTCCTAGGATATTTAAGGTGTAATGAAGTGGGGGTTCTTGTCAACAGAGCAGCCCTAAACTTTGGGGTGCCTGTGTCTTGCTGATTTTTAGTTTTCCCAATTTATACGCCCATGAGTGGAAGTGCCCTATGCTCTCCAAGCTGTGTTTTTAGATGTTTCAGAACACACCGTACACTTCTCCGGAGTGCCTGTTGGCAATTTACATCCCACCCATCAGCGTAGCAAGGCTCCCATTTCTCCATGGCCGGTCCTGCATTTCTGGTTTGGACACTTTTTTCCCCATGGCCCTTTTGCCCGCTGGGAAGCGAGACTTCTTTGGAGCGCTGATTGGCATTTCCAGGTTGCTTGGTTGGCCAAAAAGGGCGTATGCGTTTTTTCCTGAATATATTCAGGAAAAAACGCATACGCCCTTTTTGGCCAAGGGCATCATTGTCCACGTTTTGCCGCTTTTCATGTGCTTTCAAGGCGATTCGAATCTACCTCCTGAAATCTGTTTCCTGCAATTCTGCCTTGCTTTCAAAGCCTCTTCGTTGCCTTCCCTTAGTATATTTGTGGACGAGAGGTATCATTTAAAACTGTGCAGGTTTGTGAATGGCAGTGCCCCTGAGCTCCATTTTTCAACTCGCTTTTTTGGGAGCTGGCCGCAAAAGCGCAGGATTGCTTCAGGCCCTCTTCTGGTTCTGGGGGGCAGGCTGAGCTTGTGCTTGATTCTTCTTCCTGATGGGAAAATAGAGTGACCTGTGCCTGTCCCAACACCTAGAGTTAGTCTCTCATTGGTTCCCCCTCTTCCCCTTCATCCTCAGGACAAATTGCAACCTGTACGGAACAGGAGGTTAAAGGTGCTGATTCTCCAAGGAGGGAGATGGCTAGTAAATCGGCTGGAATGGCGAACCCGAGCAAAGGAGATGAGAAATGAGGTGCGTTTTAGAAACCTTTCCCGATCACACGGTGTACCATCTTCTGGGTTTCTCATGCCTGTTTTCGACGTAGGAAGATGCCCTTGAACCTGGAGATTTGGGACCCATGGGATGGGTACCATGCAGTATTACTTGAAAGGGTCTGCGTTGGCTCACCCAACCTCACCGAACCTCTCAGCCCCAAGAGTGTCCACCCTTATGTCTCAATCAGCTGTGGGTCTAGATATGGTCAATCCAGGTTGCATCACAGCCCCTGAACGAATTTTGTAAGAATTTCTCTCTCTTTCACTGTCTTTGTTTCACGGGTTTTGAAAAGTAATTTATTTTTATAATGGGGTTTAGCTGCTTTTCACGGCTGTGTTTATGCCGCTTTACACCCCCTTGACTCACTTACAGAGAGATATCAATACATAGGTTTGAAGATTCTTACTAGTCAGATATATTCTTGTGCGGTGAATAGGGGGTGTTGAGTCCAGTTCACTGAAAAAGGAATAGGTCTTGTCTCTTACATATTGGGTTTATGGAACAGTATCGGAGCTAATTTGAAACCCTTGTTTTATGCATCACCCCACCTCACCTTTCCCGTTCAGCAGCCATAGTGTGTTTCCTAAACGTGTGACTCTGTTCTGTTTTGCAATTCAGTTCAAGTGTAGCGGTTTTTACATTCCCTCTCTAAGTGATATCTTATGATAAGTGTCTTTTTCTGTGTGACTTATTTCACTTAGAATCGTCGTACCTAAATCCACTCATCGTGCTGCTACTAGCCTTATGACGTGGATTTCATGGCTGACTGATATTCCATTGTACATGAGGACCCCAACTTCTTTATCCATTTTTCTCTTTCCTAGGATATTTAAGGTGTAATGAAGTGGGGGTTCTTGTCAACAGAGCAGCCCTAAACTTTGGGGTGCCTGTGTCTTGCTGATTTTTAGTTTTCCCAATTTATACGCCCATGAGTGGAAGTGCCCTATGCTCTCCAAGCTGTGTTTTTAGATGTTTCAGAACACACCGTACACTTCTCCGGAGTGCCTGTTGGCAATTTACATCCCACCCATCAGCGTAGCAAGGCTCCCATTTCTCCATGGCCGGTCCTGCATTTCTGGTTTGGACACTTTTTTCCCCATGGCCCTTTTGCCCGCTGGGAAGCGAGACTTCTTTGGAGCGCTGATTGGCCTTTCCAGGTTGCTTGGTTGGCCAAAAAGGGCGTATGCGTTTTTTCCTGAATATATTCAGGAAAAAACGCATACGCCCTTTTTGGCCAAGGGCATCATTGTCCACGTTTTGCCGCTTTTCATGTGCTTTCAAGGCGATTCGAATCTACCTCCTGAAATCTGTTTCCTGCAATTCTGCCTTGCTTTCAAAGCCTCTTCGTTGCCTTCCCTTAGTATATTTGTGGACGAGAGGTATCATTTAAAACTCTGCAGGTTTGTGAATTGCAGTGCCCCTGAGCTCCATTTTTCAACTCGCTTTTTTGGGAGCTGGCCGCAAAAGCGCAGGATTGCTTCAGGCCCTCTTCTGGTTCTGGGGGGCAGGCTGAGCTTGTGCTTGATTCTTCTTCCTGATGGGAAAATAGAGTGACCTGTGCCTGTCCCAACACCTAGAGCTAGTCTCTCATTGGTTCCCCCTCTTCCCGTTCATCCTCAGGACAAATTGCAACCTGTACGGAACAGGAGGTTAAAGGTGCTGATTCTCCAAGGAGGGAGATGGCTAGTAAATCGGCTGGAATGGCGAACCCGAGCAAAGGAGATGAGAAATGAGGTGCGTTTTAGAAACCTTTCCCGATCACACGGTGTACCATCTTCTGGGTTTCTCATGCCTGTTTTCGACGTAGGAAGATGCCCTTGAACCTGGAGATTTGGGACCCATGGGATGGGTACCATGCAGTATTACTTGAAAGGGTCTGCGTTGGCTCACCCAACCTCACCGAACCTCTCAGCCCCAAGAGTGTCCACCCTTATGTCTCAATGAGCTGTGGGTCTAGATATGGTCAATCCAGGTTGCATCACAGCCCCTGAACGAATTTTGTAAGAATTTCTCTCTCTTTCACTGTCTTTGTTTCACGGGTTTTGAAAAGTAATTTATTTTTATAATGGGGTTTAGCTGCTTTTCACGGCTGTGTTTATGCCGCTTTACACCCCCTTGACTCACTTACAGAGAGATATCAATACATAGGTTTGAAGATTCTTACTAGTCAGATATATTCTTGTGCGGTGAATAGGGGGTGTTGAGTCCAGTTCACTGAAAAAGGAATAGGTCTTGTCTCTTACATATTGGGTTTATGGAACAGTATCGGAGCTAATTTGAAACCCTTGTTTTATGCATCACCCCACCTCACCTTTCCCGTTCAGCAGCCATAGTGTGTTTCCTAAACGTGTGACTCTGTTCTGTTTTGCAATTCAGTTCAAGTGTAGCGGTTTTTACATTCCCTCTCTAAGTGATATCTTATGATAAGTGTCTTTTTCTGTGTGACTTATTTCACTTAGAATCGTCGTACCTAAATCCACTCATCGTGCTGCTACTAGCCTTATGACGTGGATTTCATGGCTGACTGATATTCCATTGTACATGAGGACCCCAACTTCTTTATCCATTTTTCTCTTTCCTAGGATATTTAAGGTGTAATGAAGTGGGGGTTCTTGTCAACAGAGCAGCCCTAAACTTTGGGGTGCCTGTGTCTTGCTGATTTTTAGTTTTCCCAATTTATACGCCCATGAGTGGAAGTGCCCTATGCTCTCCAAGCTGTGTTTTTAGATGTTTCAGAACACACCGTACACTTCTCCGGAGTGCCTGTTGGCAATTTACATCCCACCCATCAGCGTAGCAAGGCTCCCATTTCTCCATGGCCGGTCCTGCATTTCTGGTTTGGACACTTTTTTCCCATGGCCCTTTTGCCCGCTGGGAAGCGAGACTTCTTTGGAGCGCTGATTGGCCTTTCCAGGTTGCTTGGTTGGCCAAAAAGGGCGTATGCGTTTTTTCCTGAATATATTCAGGAAAAAACGCATACGCCCTTTTTGGCCAAGGGCATCATTGTCCACGTTTTGCCGCTTTTCATGTGCTTTCAAGGCGATTCGAATCTACCTCCTGAAATCTGTTTCCTGCAATTCTGCCTTGCTTTCAAAGCCTCTTCGTTGCCTTCCCTTAGTATATTTGTGGACGAGAGGTATCATTTAAAACTCTGCAGGTTTGTGAATTGCAGTGCCCCTGAGCTCCATTTTTCAACTCGCTTTTTTGGGAGCTGGCCGCAAAAGCGCAGGATTGCTTCAGGCCCTCTTCTGGTTCTGGGGGGCAGGCTGAGCTTGTGCTTGATTCTTCTTCCTGATGGGAAAATAGAGTGACCTGTGCCTGTCCCAACACCTAGAGCTAGTCTCTCATTGGTTCCCCCTCTTCCCGTTCATCCTCAGGACAAATTGCAACCTGTACGGAACAGGAGGTTAAAGGTGCTGATTCTCCAAGGAGGGAGATGGCTAGTAAATCGGCTGGAATGGCGAACCCGAGCAAAGGAGATGAGAAATGAGGTGCGTTTTAGAAACCTTTCCCGATCACACGGTGTACCATCTTCTGGGTTTCTCATGCCTGTTTTCGACGTAGGAAGATGCCCTTGAACCTGGAGATTTGGGACCCATGGGATGGGTACCATGCAGTATTACTTGAAAGGGTCTGCGTTGGCTCACCCAACCTCACCGAACCTCTCAGCCCCAAGAGTGTCCACCCTTATGTCTCAATGAGCTGTGGGTCTAGATATGGTCAATCCAGGTTGCATCACAGCCCCTGAACGAATTTTGTAAGAATTTCTCTCTCTTTCACTGTCTTTGTTTCACGGGTTTTGAAAAGTAATTTATTTTTATAATGGGGTTTAGCTGCTTTTCACGGCTGTGTTTATGCCGCTTTACACCCCCTTGACTCACTTACAGAGAGATATCAATACATAGGTTTGAAGATTCTTACTAGTCAGATATATTCTTGTGCGGTGAATAGGGGGTGTTGAGTCCAGTTC